>NC_140931.1:37963968-37986468 GCF_014529385.1 Adiantum capillus-veneris
TCATCTCCAAAGCCTACATAAACATCTCAAATTGTAGTTTTAGTATCTTGTATTAATACAATCAGTCTTCTTATCAAAAGCTACAATTTTGTTTATATTTTGAGAAATCTACTCTCACTACCAGGGGTATTTTGGAATTTTTTGGAAAATACGAAGGGAAATTTGGGAATTAACGACGAAATATGTGGGGTAATCTAAGAATTTTTGAAATTTGAGGTGTATTTTGGGAATTTGAACAAAAGAGAGGTGTTTTTTTGCAATTTTTTCTAATCTTTATCCTTTCTTGACAATTGAGATCCTTTTTCTGAGAGCTTAGAATGTTATTTGTCACAAACCACCTCCCAAAAAAGGCAATTATGTCTAAAAATAATGAAGCAATTCATCTCCAAAGCCTACATAAACATCTCAAATTCTGTTTATATTATGAGAAATCTACTCTCACTAGTAGGGGAAATTTGGATTTATTTGGAAAATACAAAGGGAATTTTTGGAATTAATGACAAAATATGGGCGGTAATCTTGGAATATTTGAAATTTGAGGGGTATTTGGGAATTTTCACAAGTTAGAGTTGTTTTTTTGGTAACTTTCCCTATTCTTTATCCTTAATTTCTTGACAATTGAGATCCTTTTTTTTGAGAGCTTAGCATGTTATTTGTCACAAATGACATCCCAAAAAAGGCAATTATGCTTAAAAATAATGAAGCAATTCATCTACAAAGCCTACATAAACAACTCAAATTCTAGGTTTGATATCTTGTATTGATAGAGAATGAGTCTTCTTATGAAAAGCTACAATTTTGTTAATCTTTTGAGAAATTGACTCTCACAACCAGGGGAAATTTGGATTTTTTGGAAAATTTGAAGCGCATTTTGAAAATTAATGACAAGATATGGGGGGATATTTGTGAATTTTTGAAATTTGAGGGGTATTTTGGGAATTTCCACAAATCAAAGATGTTTTTTGGTAATTTTCCCTAATCTTTATCCTTTCTTTACAATTGAGAAGCTTTTTTGAAGAGCTTAGAAGGTTATTTGTCACAAATCACCTCTCCAAAAAGGAAATTATGTCAAAAAATAATGAAGCAATTCATCTACAAAGCCTACATAAACAACTTAAATTCTAGTTTTAGTATTTTGTATTGATAGACAATCAGTCTTCTTATCAAACGCTAGAATTTTTTTTATATTTTGAGAAATTTACTCTCACAACCAAGGGAAATTTGGATTATTTTGGAAAATTTGAAGGGCGTTTTAGGAACTAATGACAAACTATGGGGGGTAATCAGAGAGTTTTTTAAATTTGAGGGGTATTTTGGGAATTTTCACAAATGAGAGGTGTTTTTTGATAATTTTCCCTATTCTTTATCCTTTCTTAACAATTGAGATCCTTTTTCTGAGAGCTTAGCATGTTATTTGTCAGAAATCACCTCCCAATAAAGGCAATTATGTTTAAAAATAAAGAAGCAATTCATCTACAAAGCCTACATAAACAACTCAAATTCTAGTTTTAGTATCTTATATTGATAGAGAATGAGTCTTCTTATAAAAAGCTACAATTTTGTTAAGCTTTTGAGAAATTGACTCTCACAACCAGGGGAAATTTTGATTTTTTGGAAAATTTGAAGGGCATTTTGGAAAAAACTGACAAGATATGGGGGGTAATTTGGGAATTTTTGAAATTTGAGGGATATTTTGGGAGTTTCCACAAATCAAAGGTGTTTTTCGGTCATTTTCCTAATCTTTATCCTTTCTTGACAATTGAGATCCTTTTTTTGAGAGCTTAGAATATATGTTATTTGTCACAAACCACCTCCCAAAAAAGGAAATTATGTCTAAAAATAATGAGGCAATTCATCTACAAAGCCTACACAAACAGCTCAAATTCTAGTTATAGTATCTTGTTTTGATAGACAATGAGTCTTCTTATGAAAAGCTACAATTTTTTAATCTTTTGAGAAATTTACTCTCACAACCAAGGGTATTTTGGATTCTTTTGGAAAATTTGAAGGGGATTTTGGGAATTAATGACAAAATATGAGGGGTAAATATTTGAGAGTTTTTGAAATCTGAGGGGTATTTTTTGAATTCCACAAATCAAAGGTGTTTTTTGGTAATTTTCCCGTAATCTTTATCCTTTCTTGACAATTCAGATCCTTTTTTTAAGTGCTTAGAATGTTATTTGTCACAAATCACCTCCCCAAAAAGGCAATTAAGTCTAAAAATAATGAAGCAATTCATCTCCAAAGCCTACATAAACAGCTCAAATTCTACTTTTGGTATCTTGGATTGATAGACAATCAGTCTTCTTATCAAAAGCTACAATTTTGTTTATATTTTGAGAAATCTACTCTCACAATGAGGGGAAATTTGGATTTTTAGGAAAATATGAAGGGAATTTTGGGAATTGATGACAAAATATGGGGGGTAATCTGGGAATTTTTGAAATCACCTCCCAAAAAAGGCAATCATGTCTACAAATTATGAAGCAATTCATCTACAAAGCCTATATAAACAACTCAAATTCTAGTTTTAGTATCTTGTATTGATAGACAATGAGTCTTCTTATGAAAAGGTACAATTTTGTTAATCTTTTGAGAAAATTACTCTCACAACCAGGGGTATTTTCGATTTTTTGGAAAATTTGAAGGGCATTTTGGAAATAAATGACAAAATATGGGGGGTAATTTAGAAATTTCTGAAATTTGAGGGGTATTTTAGGAATTTCCACAAATCAAAGGTGTTTTCTGGTAATTTCCCTAATCTTTATCCTTTCTTGACAATTGAGATTCTTTTTTAAAGAGCTTAGAAGTTATGTCACAAACCACCTCCCAAAAAAGGCAATTATGTCTAAAAATAATGAAGCAATTCATCTACAAAGCCTACATAAACAACTCAAATTCTAGTTTTAGTATCTTGTTTTGATAGACAATGAGTCTTCTTATGAAAAGCTACAATTTCTTTATCTTTTGAGAAATTTACTCTCACAACCAAGGATATTTTGGATTCATTTGGAAAACTTGAAGGGCATTTTGGGAATTAATGACAAAATATGGGGGGTAATTTGGGAATTTTTGAAATTTGAAGGGTATTTTGGGAATTTCCACAAATCAAAGGTGTTTTTTGGTAATTTTCCCTAATCTTTATCCTTTCTTGACAATTCAGATCCTTTTTTTAAGAGCTTAGAATGTTACTTGTCACATATCACCTCCCCAAAAAGGCAACTATGTCTAAAAATAATGAAGCAATTCATCCCCAAAGCGTACATAAACATTTCAAATTCTAGTTCTAGTATCCTGTATTGATAGACAATCAGTTTTCTTATTAAAAGCTACAATTTTGTTTATATTTTGAGAAATTTACTCTCACAACCAAGGGAAATTTGGATTTTTTGGAAAACATGAAGGAAATTTTGGGAATTAATGACAATATATGGGGGGTTATCTATGAATTTTTGAAATTTGAGGTGTATTTTGGGAATTTTCAGAAGATAGAGGGATTTTTTGGTAATTTTCCCTAATCTTTATCCTTCCTTGACAATTGAGATCCTTTTTTTGAGAGCTAACAATGTTATTTGTCAGAAACCACCTCCCGCAAAAGGCAATTATGTCTAAAAATAATGAAGAAATTCATCTTTAAAGCCTACATAAACAACTCAAATTCTGTTTATACTTTAAGAAATCTACTCTCACTACTAGGGGAAATTTGGATTTTTTTGGAAAATACAAAGGAAATTTTGGGAATTAATGACACAATATGGGCGGTAATCTTGGAAATTTGAAATTTGAGGGGTATTTTTGGAATTTTCACAAAGTAGAGATGTTTTTTTGGTAATTTCCCCTATTCTTTATCCTTTCTTGACAATTGAGATCCTTTTTTTGAGAGCTTAGCATGTTATTGGTCACAAATCACCTCCCAAAAAAGGCAATTATGTTTAAAAATAATGAAGCAATTCATCTACAAAGCTTACATAAACAACTCAAATTCTAGTTTTAGTATCTTGTATCGATATATAGACAATTAGTCTTCTTATGAAAAGCTACAGTTTTGTTCATCTTTTGAGAAATGACTCTCACAACCAGGGGAAATTTGGATGTTTTTTTTTAAATTTGAAGGGCATTTTGGAAATAATTAATGACAAAATATGGGGGGTAATTTGGGAATTTTTGAAATTTGAGGGGTCTTTTGGGAATTTCCACAAATCAGAGGTGTTTTTTTGTAATTTTCCCTAATTTTTATCCTTTCTTGACTTTTGAGATCCTTTTTTAGAGAGCTTAGAATGTTATTTGTCACAAACCACCTCCCAAAAAAGGCAATTATGTCTAAAAATAATGAAACAATTCATCTACAAAGCCTACATAAATAGCTCAAATTCTAGTTTTAGTATCTTGTATCGATAGACAATTAGTCTTCTTATGAAAAGCTACAGTTTTGTTCATCTTTTGAGAAATTGACTCTCACAACCAGGGGAAATTTGGATTTTTTTTAAATTTGAAGGGCATTTTTTTTTAATTTGAAGGGAGTTTCCACAAATCAGAGGTGTTTTTTTGTAATTTTCCCTAATTTTTATACTTTCTTGACTTTTGAGATCCTTTTTTAGAGAGCTTAGAATGTTATTTGTCACAAACTACCTCCCAAAAACGGCAATTATGTCTAAAAATAATGAAGCAATTCATCTACAAAGCCTACATAAACAGCTCAAATTCTATCTTTAGTATCTTGTATTGATAGACAATGAGTCTTCTGATGAAAAGCTACAAATTTTTTGTCTTTTGAGACATTTACTCTCACAACCAAGGGTATTTTGGATTTTTTTGAAAAATTTGAAGTTCATTTTGGAAATAAATGAAAAAATATGGGGGGTAATTTGGGAATTTTTGAAATTTTAGGGGTATTTTGGAAATTTCCACAAATCAGATGTGGTTTTTGGTAATTTTCCCTATTCTTTATCCTTTCTTGACAAATGAGATCCTTTTTTTAAGAGCTTAGAATGTTATTTGTCACAAACCACCTCCCAAAAAATGCAATTATGTCTAAAAATAATGAAGCAGTTCATCTCCAAAGCCTACATAAACAACTCAACTTCTACTTTTAGTATCTTGTATTGAGAGATAATCAGTCTTCTTATCAAAAGATACAATTTTGTGTTATATATTGAGAAATCTACTCTCACAACAAGGGGAAATTTGGATTTTTTATGGAAAATAAAAAGGGGTAATTTGGAAATTTCCACAAACTAGAGGGGTTTTTTTTGTACTTTTCCATTTATTAAATATACTCTCATGCATCGACCCCTCCGTCCCTCGTTTATAAGTGACACGGGGCCACGCTCATGGGATCTACGGATAGGGGTGCACAATCGGCATCGCCTGGATTTTAGACCGTCGGATCTCCGTAGCAGGGGGAGTCAAGCTTTATGTACTGCAAGAGTCGCTTTACCTGCAGTGGCGCGCGATAGGCAAGTTGGATAGAGCTCAGGAGTGCGACGGGGGAGGTCAGGGGTTCAAGGCCCGGAGCGCGGCAGGGAACCCTAAAATTTTTATGGTCGTCCATCTTCAATCAACGGTGGATCTTTAGTGAGCCGTCGATCCCTCGACTTGACCCCGTGTCCTTTATGGACGAGGCCCTCCATCCCTGCCAGCTACGACTTACTCTTAGCATATCTCTCGCTGCCTATCAAAAGAAAAGCTCAAAAATGCAGGCACAGCAATAGAGAGAGAGAGAGAGAGAGATTAAGGTTGAAAAAGAAATTTGGGATAGTGAGCCTCACTTACCTCTCGGCTCACCTAGCTTAGCCTCTGCTCGATCTCGATGCTCCTCGCTTTGACACTACGCGCCTCACAAACCACTTGGCACCCCCTGGTACTCAACAGTGGGGCACGCCCAGTGGGTAGCCAAGACGATTCGACCTTTGCACGCGCTCTGCTGTCAGCCAACATCGACGTGGAAAAGTTCTGATGACGGCCAATATTGACCCCGGCACTCGTTAGCGCCACAGCAGGGTACCCCGACAGCCTGTTGTGGCCGCTAAAAGCTCGGAGCTCGGCACCCGACGCGCTCTGTCTGCAGCGCCAACAGCTTGGCTTCTTGTGCGCTCTATCTATGGCTTTTACAGCCCGACGCCCCCCACAGGCCGCTGCAAGCCCTTAGCTCGGCACCCTGCGCTCTCTGTCTGCGGCTTCAACAAATCTACGGCTTCAGCAACTCTTCAACAACTCTGCGGTTTCAACAGCCCGACAACCCTCACAAGTGGCTTCAAAGACTTCAAGCACCCTCAGAAGTCGGCTTCAGCGCCTCAACATCAACCACGTGGCGCCCTCACAATTCGACTTCAACAGCCTTAAAACCTTCCAGTCCAAAACATCAAGGTTTCTGATGGGGTGCCCGAGATGACAACTCCTCCTCCTTACTCCTCTCCCTCTTCTTTACCCCTTGTTCCCACAGCAATGGCTATTGACAAAACCCCCGGCACTCCAACCGCGGAAACTCCCTTTGCCAAATTGGGGGCACCCCCTTCAAACCACCATGCACCCTCCGCCTTTGCGACTTCCCAAAAGCCTAACACCCCACCCATTGGCATGGCTACCTTTCCCGGCTTCGTCTCGGCGGCTAGCCTCATCAACCCTCCCTCTTAAAACCTAACCACTCCGATGCAAACCTCTACCCCCTCCATTACCTCAACTAAAATGACTTTGTTTAGTCTTGAGGAAATCTTGGGACTCACCGCTAACCTACCAATCGAAGCTCTCGACCACGGCGGTATCTTCTCCAATTTCCCCCAAAGCGGAATCCTCACTAATCCCCCCCTTATCTTCCCCTCTTCCTTCGGCTCTCTCTCCGCTAACTCTTCAAATTTTTCTCCCTATCCATCGTCCCTCCCCATTCTACACACCATAGATAAACCCTTGGAATTCAACAAAATTGTATCCCTACAAACCACCCCTGCCCCTCCGCCCCCTCTTGTAATTTCCCTATTTTAGCCACTCCAAAAGTTCCCTCTCCCTCCTCTAACAACCCTTCTCGCTTACCCTCTCTTCTCCAAACCCCCAACTACCCTCTTAACTCTTCTTCCCCTAACACCTCTCGCTTGTCCCAAACAAAGCCTCTTCATCCCAAGTTTAGCCTATCCAAAAGATCAAAAAACTTGCAATGGAGGAGGTCAAACTAAGGTTAGAGCACCCTACCTCTTGGGTCCACTTGCTCTTCCCTCAACCCCCTCTTTTTCCTCACATTTGGACCCCTCCTCCGTGTACTTTCCCTCTCCTTCCCCATCCCTCCCACTCGGGAAAAAAACATCATAAATTTTGGCTTCCTCTCATAAATCCTCATCTCTTTAAATTTTGGTTCTAAGCAATCTTTCTATCTTCACTCTTGAACACAAAATCACAAACCTCTCTTCACACAATCTTTCTAGTCGTCTCCTCTCTTCCTCCGAACATAGACTCCTAGGTCTTGGGTTCAATTATATCCCTCCTTCTCCTCCATCCCCTCGGGATTCCATACTTAAACCTTACTCTAATTTACAAAGAACCCTCCATCTTAAAATGTTTTTCAAAGACTCTTCCCCTCCCTCTACCCTCTCTCTATCTATTCCGAGTCCCTCTTGGAATCCGCCTTCTCCTTCCTCAACCCTAAACCTTGCCTTCAAGCATATATTCACCCTCCTTAATCTCCTTCTCTCTTTTATTCCTTCTTTCCGCACCAAACCTTTTTTCATTGAAGCCCTATCTTCCTTAAAAAATGGACATAACATTGTTATCAAATTCGTGGATAAAAACATAGGACCCGTTGTCCTCTCCAAAAATTGGTATGATAAGGAAGCCCTTCGTCACCTCATGGACCCACTTACCTACTCCAAAGTTTCTTCCCCTCCTCTAGCCTTTGTTTTATCCCTCCTCACCTCTATTATTTTGAATTACCCCCTCCTCCCAAACAATGAAAGAGATTTCATCCTCTCCTCTTCTCTAGTTAAATCAAAACCTTGCCCCTTTTTTCTCCTACCAAAAATTCATAAACCCTCCCTTGTCGGCTGCCCCATTTTCTCCTACAAGGATTATATTTTGGAAAATGCCTCTAAATGGCTCCACGCTCAACTCTACCCTATCCTCTTATCCAAAAACCAACACCTAAAAGATTCCCACTCCCTTATCTTGTACCTCAACTCCACCCCCTTTTCTCCCCATATTATCCTTTTTTCTTTTGACGTGGAATTCCTCTATCCTAGCATCCCCATCATAGAGGGGCTCTTAGCTCTCAAGAATTTCATCCAAGAGATTCTCCCCTCACCAAAAGTTCACTTTATTATGTCCCTAGCCTCTCTCATCCTCAACCATCATTATCTTTCTTTTAGAGGAGAATTTTGGTGCCAAACCAAAGGCACATCAATGGGATCAAATTTTGCAGTGGTGTACGCTTGCCTTTTTCTTTGTTCTTTGGAAGAAGGCATGAATCTACTCACCTCCCCTTCTCTTCTTTATTTTAAAAGATTCATCGATGATGATTTTGGCATTTGGGATGGCCCTTCTTCCGGTTTTAAAAAAAGCTTCTTCAAAGCTATGGACATCCTCTCCAAGAGCATATCAAAATCTCTTCTTCCATCTCCTCTCAAGAGGCTTTTATTTTAGATATCCATTTATTCAAATGATCCTCGTTTGCCACCTTCGGTATACTTGATTCACACTGTCACCAAAAAAGCCTCAACTCCTACAACTACATCCCTTGGCGGTCTTGGCATCCATCACACCAAAAGATTGCTTTCATCCTTTCAGAACTCAGAAGGTACATCATCCAAGAAAGCTCTCTTTTGGGCTTTATCACCATTTGTAACCTCTTCTACGCAAGGCTTAGAGCAAAAGGCTATCCCCCCTCCCTTTTGGAAGCTTGCTTCCTTTTTGTTTTTTATGAAGTTAGACCATCTCTACTTCACAAATTGCAAAAAACCAAGCTTTCACCAACCATTTTAAAAATTCCCTTCTCTCCCCTTACCCACACTCTAAACCTCTCCCGCACCATTAACAAACCTCTCACTAAGCTTCTCGAGAATGATCCCGAGCTTGCACACCTTCCTAAACCGATTGTATGTTGGCTTAGTGCCCCAAACCTTGGCACCCTCCTCTCACAAAAACCCAATCCTACCTAACCTAACCTTTCTATCCTCTTTTTCGCAACATCCTCCACACCACTTCTGCTTTTCGTGTGTTCTCCCTCTTAAAACCTTTCCCAAACCTGGTACCTTGTAGGTCTCATTAAACTTTCTGACTAGCTTTTAACCGAGGCCCACAAAATCTTTAAACTGGCCTCTAATGTCTTGTACTCCCTTCTTTGACTTCCCACCTAAATCTTTTCCCTCCTTTTTTGCATTTACAGAGGAATAACTCACCTTCCAGACTAGCCTCTCCTCCCTAACTACAGTACTTTGTACAGTTTTTTGAATCATGACTCCCTACTTATACCCCTCTTTCTGAGCTTATATAAGAAACCTGTTTGGTGTAGACATTTGTGTTTTTCCTCTCCCTCTTTCCTCCTTTCCCCTCCCCCCCCCCCCCCCCCCCCCCCCCCCCCCCCCTCTTTTTTTTCCCCTCTCCTTTTTCTTTGCCCATGTGTCAAAAACAAGTTTTGCTCGCTATGAATTGTTATTTTAAAAAATCATGCTAGAGATTTCACTTTTAAAGATAGACAATGTAAGATGTGGGCTTCTATAATCAGTGAGGGGAGTATCCAGGTAAGAGATTGTATAGGACTATGAAGGTTGCACGTTACTTGGATTGACTGCTAGGTATAAAGATTGTATAAGGGCAAGGGTATGTGAATTTTGAGTCTAGGCAAATCATTTCATAGAGGGAGACTTGCTAGAATGTGTAAAGATTTTCCACAATAGGCTTGTCCCTTGTTTCCTTATCGAGTGTCTTGATCTATTGTAGATCTGCTACTACCTCCAAAAAAGCACCGTTAATATCTATAGCTCAAGAGGCTTGTTCTCCCTCTTTGCTAGAAAATTTCTTGAGAGCTTGTGGGAGGCGAGTATTGGCTACACCGTCCAATGAGAAGCTTTAGGGTTGTCTCTTTTGGGGTCCCTAGTTGGTTCTTCTGTCTAATGTAACTATTTTAAGGAGCTACCACATGGGTGGTGCCCCCTCCAAAAGGCTTTTATATTATAGATTCTCCCCTAAAGAGAGACTTGGTACAATACAACAATGTTGTGAATCAATAGAGAATCTATTGATTCTCATACTCTATGTATTATTCTTATGCCCTATCTATCAATCTCATGGCCAAAATCCATCGAGTGTCATTTTCTATCTATTAGTCTCATGATCTGTCTATCAATATAATGATCAAACCCTACGTACAATTAGACTCACACTCTATCTAGCAGTCTCCAAAATCAATCTACACTAAAAATTTACAATAAGCAATGATTGTCTATCATTCTCCATGTATCAACTAATGACAATCAATCCACATTGTTTCAAACAAAAAAGACATGATGATTTAAAACAAAACATTTTGATCATATTTTGTTAATATCCTACTACAGCAATTTATCTAAAGTGCAAGCTTATGGCTTTCACACAATATGATAATCAATAATTTTAATCACTTATTAAAAAGAATACATATAAATCAAATCATTTCACATTGCACTATATTGATTTATCTAAAAGAACAAGCTTGCGGCTTTCACACATTACAATATTGATAATATTAATCAAGTTTTGGAAATGATTATCGATCATTACAAAATGATTATCATTACAAAATCCACAAGCTACAAGAGATACAAGTGACATTGCTAAGTGATAATCAATCATAGACCTTGATGATTACCATATATCTATCTAAAGTGCAAACATGAAGTTCTCACACTCCACCATAGATCTTAAAGTGCTTATCTGTCTACAATTCAAGCATGTGTATGATCACACAATACGATAGATTTTGCAATCCAAATAAAGATAATTAAATATCAATATATTTGGACACGCTATTCCTAAATTTTAATTCTAGTGAGAGTATAGTGTGAATGGCTCTACACAGGATCGAAGAATATCTATCTATGTTCACTTTGAAGTGAGAAAATATTTACACATCAAGATTGAACACTAAACTAAGTAAAACTAGCCTCTATTATGTTATATTTCTCAAATTGATTACCTCATGTCAGAGTACACTTTGCACACAATGGTAATACCCTAAATTATTTCACTAATTCACTTCCAGTTGCCAGTTAATTGAGCACATAGCAAGTAGCTTCTAAAAAACAAACACCTTGCATAGAGTGAGAGACCGAGCTCTACATAACATACAAGGCTTGTACTGTTTGACCCTAAAAAAATACCTATTAAATTTTGATTAAGATTTTTTTAATCAAATATGTATTAGAATTATTTTATTAACTTTCAATCTATTTCTAAAAGTCAAGGGTTTGCTATATTTGTTAAATTTACTCTACAACTTGATTACCTTTTGAAGTGTCAAATGTGCCCCAAAGATAGCTAAGAAGTTATATGGAACCTCATCTTTGTTGACTTGGTGGCATATAAAATTGGCGTATAATATGAGTGAACAAATAATACACCTATAATTTGCATATTATTTGTCTCTTGAATAATGAATAATGCTACTTAGGTCTCAAGATAAGGTCCTTTGAAATAGAATTCCTAACAGAACACCTTGTTCAGTGGTAGGACTATCCTCAAGAAGATGCAACATGGGAAGATGAAGACACCTTAGAGAAGGACTACCCTCACTTTGTCTCTAGATTTATCAATAGAAACTATTCTAGTTACTTTGCAAAAGTATTTGAGCTTTGCATTTTTGTTAATTTATAGAGAGTTTTAATGGAACAATCAGATCAAAAATTGGAATCCAATGAAGATATTTACAAAGAGACACATGTTATACAATGTGGCATCGCAACAATCCATAATTGAGTTACGAGATATATGGGGACAATAAGGTATGAGATTATTAACCGTGGTAATGAGTTTGTTGACTTCTAATACACACTCTAGGATTTTTCAACATGTCATTCCAACTTTAAGACGCAAAGAAAGAGTATTTTTAGAAAATAAAGGATGTTTCTAAAAAACAAAGAGTGCTTTTAAGAAAGAAAGAAAGAGTGTTTTTAAGAAATAAAGAGTATTTTTAGAAAAGGAAGAGTATTTGGAGAAAGGAAGATTATTTTAGGAGAGCAAAAGTAGTAAGACAAAATTATAGCTTCCTTTTTCTCTTTTCCTAAAAATAGAAAAGCCTTCTCCTAGAATTAGAGTCTTCTAAATCGTGCATTGGGAATCACCGATGAAGGGGGGGGGGAGGGGAAATTTGCAAATGCAGGCGAACTTATCTTCTTGCTTTTCACTATTTTTAGCACTTTCTTTTTGCCCTTGATAGCCTATTTAAAGTTCCTCTTTCCTGAGTCTTAAAACACACACAGCTCCCTTGCTTTGATGCTGGAGGTATCTTCTCTCATCTCCATCTCCATCTCTATCGTCATTGTGTTGTCCCTCAGATTATAGATCTCTATTCTCTTTCTCTTTCCATCTTCTCGATGGCAAGTAGGGAAGCAACAACTCTGGTTTTTACGGCAAAGGTCTTCCTCTTGTCTATTTTGATGTGATGGGAGTGTGATGGCCTCAAAACGAGTGACAAGAAGCGTCAAAGACACTCATGTCATTCCATCTCAACCAGAAGGTAGAAAGAAAGGTTTCTAATACTCCAATTGTAGCTCAAGCAAAGGTATCAGGTGCGAAGAAGTTGAAACCATCCAACCTCCAATGCAGAAGGTAGTCAAATACATTGCTAATGTGGTAAGATAGATTTGCAATCTGTATCATTTGACATGTTGACTTGTTAAGTCAAGCCTCATAATTCTCTTAAATTGTCCAAGAAGTGTGATTGTATCATAAGAAATAATCATGTGATGTCATAGAGTAGTGAAAGAATTGTTTGATATTAGAAGCTAGTTGATCATGTCTAAAGAAACACTTAAAGAAAACAATTTTTGAGGAATATCTTTTTAGCATATGAAATTTATGATTAGCAAGACGATCCCATTATCATGCCGCTTTGCGGGCACAAGATGAAGGACAAGGATCCGCATGCATTTTAAGGTTTTGTCAAACTTATGATTTAGGCCAGATTTTGCTATGACATTAGGAGATGATTGGAATGTATGCTAGTTGTGGTTTTGAGGCCATCAAATGAGGTTGTCGCCTGTAGGCTAAGATGCAGCGATTTTGTTGAAATGCAGTGCAATAGGAAAAAAGTATAGTGCTCAACCTGCTCTCCATGCCTATCTTTATGTCTCGTCCATCAAAGTTCGAGCGAGAGAGATATGGGCAGTAGAAGTATTTCCAAGGGCCAATTCAATTATTCTTGGACCTATTTGCGAATGTGTGCCAGAAAATTGGGTCAAGTATAATAGGGGTTTGTTTGCTAGTGCCTAGCACCATGTGATCTACAGTGCACAAATCGCACTTTCAGTGCTCGACTTATGGCCTGATCAATTTTCTATGCAATTACAGACATCCATGAGTAGGGGAAATCAAAGTGGATGAACTTAGAGATGTGCTCCACACTACTTTAGTCAAAATCTATGGGTTCTTGGCAATGCTTGGTTGATATGCACATCAAAATTTATGTCTGGTAGTGATTGGGGTTGATATGTATGCTAAGTTGGGGTGATAGCATAAAAAGGTGGTTAGTTTTTGAGGAAAAAAAGGTGGATCACTTTGGTACTTTCACGTTGGGTGAGGGTCTAGATTAACTTGATTAAGTGTACCAAGATTTGGGAGGTTCATTTCAAGAATTCATCATTTTTTGAAATGCAAGCATACTGGCACTTGGGAAGTCCAGTGACCGTCAAGGAGCCTTCCATGCAAAGAGTCCTATGAGCTTTGTACGACTTGTTGGAAAAAATTCAACGCTACTCTCTGTTGTGCGACACTACCATGATCTCCTTCATCCAGCAGGCAAGCCATTTACTACTCAAGGTTGGTCAAAAGTGTGTGTGTGTGTGTGTGTGTGTTTGAGAGAGAGAGAGAGAGATGCTGCTTGTCATCTGCAACAATGCTGCATCATGTCTTTGCAAATTATGCTCTCTCTCTCTCTCTCTCTCTCTCTCTCTCTCTCTCTCTCTCTCTCTCTCTCTCTCTCTCTCTCTCTCTCTCTCTAATGGTGTTCCATATATTTTTGAAGATTTGATGTTTTTAATGGGTACACCAGAAATGAAGACGCCCCCACTAAAGTGCACCTTACCAAAAAAATTGCCCATTGAGGTGTCATCCGCTAACTTGCATTCTAGCAGCAGCAAGACCAAGAGTGGGGCAAGTATGTCGTCAAAGGACACCTTTCCTGTCTCTGATAAGAGCAATGGTAATCACCCGTTTCCTTCTCATAAAATGGCTCACCTTGTCATGATAGTACTTTGTGGTAAAAGTTGTGCTTGGTTGTTTTACATGCACGTTTGCTGTTTTTCTAATCCAATGGTAGCATCTCGAAGGCGCAATATCCCAAGCAGACCAGATTCTACTTTACACGACATGACCTACATGAGGAGTACGGTTTGAGCTTGGAAGGCAAGCTATACCAGCATTTGTCTGATGAGGATGTGACAGATGAGGATTGGCTGTCGGTCTTCACAAAGAAAAGGGAGAAAGGTGGCAGGCTCTTCTTGCATAAAGTGTGGCTAGAATATGCAGAAGAATGTAGGTTATTGTTTCACAAAGTGTATCAAGCCATGCCAACCAACAAAGAAATCAAGCACAAGTTTTCAACCCTTTTTGTATATGAGAGATGTCCAGCGGAAGGTTGCATGGGCTGTTTTTGGTGAGCAAGTCCTAGAACATTGCAAGAATCTCTCGAGTGGGATGGAAAAAAAGCTCAAGAATTGGGTTGATTGCAATGAGGGCAGTGAGCAGGTGACTCAAACCACACAATTCACTTCGAAGTTTCTCATTGACCATGGGAGGATGACAGGGAAAGGCTCTATTTCTTGCAGTTTGGGCCCTTAGTCTAATCTGAATTGCAGCTTTGTTAACCTCCAAAATTTGGCAGAAGTGGAGTAAATGTTGGATGCAAGAAAGACGAAACTAGAGTGTGTGAAAAGCACACTAGGTGCAGCCCAAGTCCAACTACAAGAGAAAAGCCAAAGCATGTGGAAGATAGAGGGAACATCATCAGCTGCAGCCGTGCTTCAAGGGAAATTGAGTGAGCTACAAACACTACAGGCCAGCATGAAGGGAGCAGGTGGTGCCTCTGATTCTGAAGTTTTCGTGATTGATGCAAAGATCGTTGCTCTCTCAAGTGCGTTGACCGCCATTGGGGTTGATGCAAGCCACTCCCAGATTAGAGCCGATGTTGATCGTATAGAGGTACGTGTCAAGACTGATACATTGTGTATTAAAAGTAAACCTTGTATTTAGGTTTTACATTATGTCTAGGCACCATAGTTATTTTAAAGGATAGTGTAAGTACCATGTTGACAAGATCAACTCTCAATATTCGCCACTTGACTGGGATTGTGTTTCACATGTCACTTTCTACAAGTGTCAATGGAGTCTTATTGGTACTTAACAAGGCACTATAAGTAGATAGAACTACTTAAACTCCACCATTTTACAAGGGTTAAATATGACATGGTACTTTATATAAGTACCAATGGATCCTTATAGTTGTTTCACTCAAGCTTAGGGATGGTAGAAACTAGGTAGAACTGTCAAATTTCACCGCGTGAATGCGATAATATACACCATGGTACTTTTGTAGTACCCAATGACATATTATTGGTGCTTTGTAGATCTTAGGTGCGGTAGCAAATAGGTCATGCTTTGAGAATTTACCATTTGACAATGATTGAATAGATCATGGTACTTTTTTGTAAGCACCAATGGAAGTTTATTGTCCACTACTTCACAAAGTTGAGGGATACTAGTGGAAATCACAAAGTCCATGTGTGTGGCTATGATTTAAGGAACTTTTTGGAGCTAATTAATACGGAAGCTTTTTGTATGGTAGTTGAAATTGAAGGTGCAACCATGAGTACCACATAGGCACTTGTACATATTGTTTTATTACTTGGTAGAATTTATAGTACCTATCATAGGTTTATTTAAGAAATCATATGCATTTATCTTTCAAAGTACATATTTCTTGGGCCCAAAGTACTTATGCCTCTTTTTCAAAGTACCATGCATGTGTTTGTACATTGTGAAATTACATATGCCTTTTTTCAAAGTACCATCCATGTGTCTGTACATTGTGAAAGTACATATATGCCTTTTTGCAAAGCACCATGCATGTGTTTGTACACTGTCAAAGTACCTATTCCTTTTTTGCAAGTTCCATGAGTTCCACATAGATTCTTTGTACATAATGTTGTATTACTTGGTAGATTTTAAAGTACTTGTCATAGTTTTATTGATAAATCATATGCATTTATCTTTCAAAGTACATATTTCTTGTTTCCAAAGTACCATGCATGTGGTTGTACATTGTGAAAGTACATATGTTTTTTTCCAAAGTACCATGCATGTTTTTGTACATTGTGAAAGTACATATGCCTTTTTTCCAAAGTACCATGCATAAGTTTTTACATTGTAAAAGTACATATTTGCCTTTTTTGCAAAAGCACCATGCATGTGTTTGTACATTGTGAAAGTATCTATTACTTTTTTGCAAAGTATCTTCAATGGTAAGTTCTTTTGATTGGTACTCTGAGCCTATCCTTGGTATTGTCATAAGTCCCTACATTGTATCCTTGCTACTTTTTTGACAATACTTGCAATTGGTGGTTTCAACATACCCTTGCTATCCCTTGGTACTATATGTATAAGTAATCATGATAGTTCATTTAATCTTGGACAAATGGACTAATATTTACTTCCCCTTTGTGATGCAGAAAGAACTGCTTGACCTGGTAGCATCAGAAGCTACATGTGCTGCTCAAGTCAAATTTTGTGAGAGCTTGCTAGTGCAAGTGAAGAGAGGTGATTCAATGTTGCTATGTCCCACAACTGGCGAGTATAAGAGTCAACTGCAGGCCAAAGTGATTGTTCTAGGAGCTTGTGTTGCATGTGGTTTAGGTTTTGTGGGTTATGACATTGTGTTTGTGTATACACTAGCATGTGGTGATACATACCATGCTTTGTGTTTTGTTGGATGGGCTGCGTCAGAGAAAGTATGTGCCAACCCCTCCTATAAGCAGAGTGTTCTGGAATCGGCAAAGTCAATGCTTGTGCATAATGGTTGGTTTTTTATTCTCCATGTCTACCTTGATTACTAGAGTTTGTTCAGAATGCTTTTAACTTATTTTGCACACTTTTGTGGTGTAGTGGTAGGCTCCAATCATATGCCTTATGCAGCAACATTACCAGCTGAGGTGGAAATACACAATGTTGATGCAACTCCCGACGCCCCCACTGGGGACACAGACATGCAGTCTGTTGATCAGTCAACACCAGCTGGTAGGGAAGTCTCATCCTTGGTGGGTGACAAAACTCTGGCTGGCAAGGAAGGCTCGCATGTGGCAGGTGACAAGACCCCAGTTGTTAAGGTGGAGCCCTCTGAACAGATAGAAGGTGAACCAAAACGAAGGTAACTGAACTAATGTAAAATGATAATGTTATTTTGACGGATGCTATAGCACAAGAGAGGGAGTGGAAGCCATGCAAAAAATGGTTCACAGTGATGCAAATCCAAATTCCCCTGTCTTCCTTAGTGATATGGTGAAGATCTCAAAGAAGCGAAAGAAACACGATGATGGTAAGTTGTTTTGGCCACAGGATTTGGATCCCGATAGGCATTGAATGATTTTTATTGTCCCCCCTTTATGGTGCAGCTAGATAGTCCAAAAAGGCACGAGCAGCAAATATCACCCGTTCACAGCAGGAATCTAACAAAGCAGAGGATGAGAGTGATCGTGAGACCTCCTTTATGCATGAATTTTTCACGAAAAGCATCTAGCACATAGAGGAAGTTTGTAGGTTCAAGCTCATTCATAGTGTCATTTTTGTAACTTATGTTCATGCTCAATTGCATGTAAGTCGCGTGGGCCTTGGTTTCAGGTGGAGATGGAAAATCGAGGAGCAAGGAAGTTTTGGGGTCACTGCCTCCCCCGAAGAAGTCCCCCATGAAAAGTACTCCCCTCCGACATCCCAATAATATTTCCCATTCCCCAAAGCCTCGTGTTTGCAAGAAACTGTGACATTTTTCACTTAGTGTCTTCACTCTCTTGTAATGTCAAGAATCTTTGATTCTTGCTTTTGGAATACAAATGAGAATTTTATGTTGGCCTCCATTTGTCTTTTTTGCTTTATTGCAACGGTCACGTTTGTACAGTGTTCAAAAGGTGATTAGTCTATTCCTTTTCAATTTGCAACCATGTCTTTTGCAGACATACCAAAAGAAAAGGGGACTCTCAAACTACTTGTCGAGGAAGTAATAATCATCAGAGATCCACCACCCTATGTTCCAAGCACAATCACATCGCTGCCATTCGATAACCCTACACGACCAGCATTAGTGTTTGATCTTAATGGTGTTCTCTGTGATTCATGGTTTAAATCTAACCCTCTTGATCTGGAAACTACTCCATTTGACCTCATCCAAGAGGCGAGGGACAGGTTGATTGATCCTTTTTCATAATTTTTGCTATATGTAAGGATGAAAAACAATTCTTAGCTTGGGCTGTGGGCTGGGAAAATATTTACATCTGGAGTTCAGCGATGCTAGAAAGAGTGAACATAATAGTCTCTATAGGTTTTAAGGGGATTTGTGACTACTTCAGCGGATAGTCAGGACAACAGCTATGTGATGTAGCCACATTCTCCATGGCAGGTGGAAAACCAGTTTTTTTCAAGAATGTTGAAATTTTTTTTGAAGGTGGTTCGACGATACGATGCGAGCAATGTGCTATTGATTGACAACAGTAATTATAAATGCCATTATAATCCTCTCGGTTCCTACATCATTGTACCTAGCCTAGAGGAGCGGCGTAGTGACTTCTTGTCCAGGGTCATGAAGGAGGCTCTTGTGAAATGGCGTGATGCTACAGATCGGTCAGCCAAATCTGTCACCTTCAATAATGTGAAGCCTACATCGGAGGACGACTATGTTAAAGCTGCACTTCGGCATGGTGGAAAGATGACCAGTTATGAACAATACTTGAAAGGGCCACAATTGATGCCAATGCTCTTTAAGCGCTAGTGTCTCTACATTGGCATGTAGTGGTGTATTTGTAAAGAACGTATGTAATTTTGTGAAGCCAAGTTTTGTAGCAACCCCTTGTATAAGCAGACTTGTCATTACAGCTACCTATTTGTAAGCTAACACTCTCCACAAAGCCATGTATATGCCTACTTCCCATGAGGGATGTTTTTTCTGGCAACATTCAGAATGCCTCTGTATTGACTGCCTAACATGTAACTAGTCGGCAACACAAAAATTGAATTTATAATTATTCCATTATGTCACCATTGTTGTTTTGGACTCAATTTATTTTGTGGGTAGTGTGTGCTTGGTTGTGACTGTGGATGGTGTGTGAGACAGGCAAATGAAGGCTTCTACTACCATGCTATGTTTCAAGATTGGAGGCCTCTTGTCATTACAATCATGCTCTTTTAGCATTCTACCACTGGAAAGTAGCACTACAAGTACCAACCATGGTACTTGGTGTACCCAATGTGCAAACAGATATTTTAAAAATGGAATGTGTAACCACCCACAATGGTACACTATCTTCAGACAAATACATGTGACAATGCTGGGAGACTACCAACAATGGTACTTAGAGTACCAAATTTACAGATATGGTGCATTCATGATACTTAAAGTACCTAATCTGCACACTTCTATAATGAAGAACATGCACTTAGAGCCTGTGATTGGTACTTTAAGACTACCTAGATACCCCCTATAAGTACCTGAACAAGCAGTAAAGTGCTTGAAACCTAAACTATAGTTCTTACAGTACCAAATTTAATGATATGTTGCAAAAAGATAAAAGTAAGAATCAGGAGGTTACATTTGTGATTATGTGTTTTTCGAGGACTCAAATACAACGAGCAGTAATTATAGCAAAACAACTGTTTATCAGGCTCCAATATAGAAAGCCCTACAAGACCATTGGCATGCTGTTGTACACATTTTCATAAACTTCTGCAGATAATTTGAACTTATGTGGCTCACCATATAAGGGTTCCAAGGGTATCTTGATGGATCGAACCAAGTGCGATGCCAACAACACTTTTGGCTGTTCAGGAGGGATGTAATAAACATCCTCGATACCATGAACTAGCTCATAGTAGTATCCCTCAACCAGATATGAATTTGGAAAAATGCAATTGTTCCAAGAATCTCTTAGCGCTCGTGCTATTTTGTATTTCTCCTATGATCACCTCAAGAGGTAGAAGTCTGCTCCATCTTCATTCGCATTCGTGGCAAAGTTGTCACCTACGTAGGCAAATTTGATCCTTCATCGTCACTTGATTGATCGCTTTCTCCATCACTACCATCCAAGGGTTTGATGCTGATGTACTTCTAGTTCTCAACGTGTGTGTTGTTAGGGCATCACCTCCAGCGTTGTGACATACAAAACAAACAAAAACATGAGAGAGCTCTGTAGCGCAGTGCACACTTGTCATTCCTAGAGTGTCCATTCACACAATGCAATGAGCATGACCCTTCCGCTCGCTTGCAATTCCATTTCCTCTCCCTAGGTACATCAGCCGCTTCGACATCCCAAAAAATTTGGGTCACCTCTGACTGGGTGTTTTCGTCTCATGAAATTTATGTTTCAAGAAATTGACCACATCCTTGGCACACTTCATGTGCCAAGCATCAGGTTTCAATTGCTCATGTGTCAGAGCCCTTTTGACGATAGCACCAGCCCCATCATGCTCTCCTTTGCCATCGCCCGATGCAAAGAAACTCCATAGCATCTCAATGCCAGTCAAAGAGTAGTACCTAGATCAATCACACGTCTCAAAGACTAGGCAAGAACACAAAACTCGCACACTTGTTTAAGAGTCAAAGGAAGCTAGCATACCTTGACATAAAGAAAAATGGTCTAGATGCCTTGAATTGAGCAGCACATCCGTCTGACCAGACCCAGTGCCACTTCAAGAAGTTGAAACCTTGCTCGTGTAGCCACACACTATGAACTTGCATACAATGCTGTACAAACAATGTGTCATGCTCTTTGTCATCAGATATGTAAAAATGTATATATTTTAAGACCCTGTCAGCCTCATCCCGAACATAAGTGATGTGCACCAAGATGATGACTTGTGAAAAGTATCAATGCATTGATTGGATTTCATTTTGCTCCTTGAAAGAGTAATTTTTAGCAAAGTCTATAACAGAGACTACCATGTCTCTAGGAAACCTTTGAATGCAGTTTTTGAATTGTTGAGATTGCCACCTGGCAATAAAATGTGTTTGATGTAGATGGTTAGATGATTTTCAAGGAAGGATGTAAAGTCCTTGCATCCCATCTCCTTGACCAGTAGATCCTTTTGCTTCTTGCCTTCTTGATGGGCTGAAGCAACGTCTTCAAACACCTTTACTGAAATCTGGAATGCATTTTCAGATTTTTCTCTTGGACAGAGCACTAACCGCTTTGCTCCACATTGATCACATTCTCCCTTCAAGCAAGACAGTTTATGAAACGTAGACTCATCTGGCTTTGGGCATAATACCATCTCAGCCAAGTTGTTGATGCTACTGTGCGTGTACGCAGCAACTCCACACTTTCCTAGGACCTCTTCTGTGAAGCATATACAGCCACACCCTTCACTGTACACTCATGTCTTGTTTTGTCTCATCTGGTTGAATGCTTCCTTGATGTATATCATTTGTTTGTGAGCAATACAACAGCAAGTGTACCTATCCTTCAACTTGCGAACAAACCAAGGCTTCAATCCTTCAAAACATCTGAGAGAGATCTTGATGTGTGAATATTGCATTTGGAATCTCCTGTAGAGCTCTACCTGTCCAATGAAAAGTAAATCTCATCAAAACTTGTAGTCAAAACAAGGTCAAAGTCATTGTAACTTGAATTTTCTACCTAACATGGTACTTTCCTAGACCTTTCATTAGGTACTAAAGTACCTTAGACACTATAAATGGTACTTTAAGAAGTATCAATTTCTACAAAGTACCTAAGTCTCTACGATTGGTACTTTAATAAGCACCACAAAGACTACCTCTAAAGTACCTATATACCTAGATTTGGTATTTTGGAAGTACATGTTTGGTCTCATGCTAGCTTTAAAAAGTATCAATTTTTGCAAAGTACCTAAGCCCCTGTAATTGGTACTTTAATAAGCACCACAAAGACTACCTCTAAAGTACCTATACCTAGATTTGGTATTTTGGAAGTACATGTTTGGTCTCATGGTAGCTTCTACCTAATCTCAAGGTACCTTTGAAGCTTCCAAGTACCCTAAGAGGACCTAATAGTATACATGCATGGTTATAAAGGACCTCTGAGTCCACAGTGG
>NC_140931.1:41911246-42081246 GCF_014529385.1 Adiantum capillus-veneris
GATACCAACCACCTTTTGCCATGCTACCCTCGGGACGTGCTTTTGCCAAATCCCTTAAGCGTTTTCATGAAACATTCTAAGAAGAACATCCATCTGGAATGAACTGTGCCAGCTATTTCCACCTCATCAACTATGTGAACAAGAAGATGCACCTGAATGGTAAGCATGGTAGTAGGAAAATGTTTCTCAAACATGCACACAAGCTCCACAGCATTTAGTTTGGCAAATGGTATGGAGTCTACGTTGATCTCCTTTTGTGAGATCCATTGCACCAGCTTTGCAAGTTTGTAGATTGTGTTACGGATGTCGAGAGACAAACATCCCTCAATGGCAATCGGTAAAATAAACTGTAAAGTATGTGCAGCAATGATATTAAAGTCCACATTTTATGCAATGATATTAAAGTCCACTATGAACGTACCTGACACATTTTATGCCAATCGTGTGACTTCAAACTGGTAAGCTTTCCTTCTTTAGTAAAACACGTTCGGAGCGAGTGCATTACGCCAGTGGGGGTCTGCAAAGATCGAATGGTCCCTTTTACTTTGCGTTCTTGGGCTCCTGTGAAAATCCATGGTGCTTTAGGGAGTTTTATCGATCCATCAGACGCTGTTTGCAGCCAATATTGCTCCATACGATCCACATTTCTAAGGTCAACTCTGGCTCCCAAAGTATCTTTCTTGCCGGTCAAATGGTCCCATAGTAGATTACCCACATTCTTGAATATGTGCATTGGATCGAGCAAGTGATTGATCATGAGTCGGGTGCAGTATGGTTGTGCTCTAACCATGCTTGTGCAGACATCCTTGGTGGCTCTCTTCCCAAAAAGCCGTCGCGTAACACATGATTCTCTGGAAGATACGCTTGATGACCTTCGTAGATTTGCTTCTTCAGTGAGGGCACCCTACGTGCATTCAGTCTAGGTCCACATGTGACACATGCTCTGTATCCGCTTGTTTGAAGCCCTGCATGTATACACATGATAATAGATCAACTATGGGAAAAAACAAGATTTACAGTGTCTGAGTGAGGAGTGTCAATAGATCACCTGAGCATTCTGTTAGCCCGGGATAGTCATGCATGGTCCACATTAGAATGCCTCTGATCAAAGCATTCCGTCGTCCTGTGTGTCGGCTCATATCCACCACCTCTATGCCAATCCACAATTGTTGTAGCTCTTCCAATAGTGGACGAAGATACACATCCATATTCTCCACTTTATATCGCCCTAGCACAATCAAGCTTAGCCATAGGTGCCCCTTCTTCGTAGTCAACCACGGGGGAATGTTGTAGTTGACGATGACAACGGGCCATACACTGTAAGATGTTGATCTTTGACCAAATGGATTTACGCCATCCATAGCCAGGCCTAAGCACAAATTTCGAGCTTCCCTGGCAAAATCCGACCATGTTCAATCTATATGTTTCCAGGCTACGCAATCTGCAGGAATTCGTAGCACACCATCCGAAGATTTATTCTCCTCATGCCATGATGCTAGGGCGGCCATGGACTTTCATTCAAAGAAATGCTTGATGCGAGGAAGCAGAGGAAAATGTCGCAAAACCTTTTGTGGAATGCAGTCATTAGGACAAGCGTGGATAGAATTGTAATCCATCCCCAAGTTTCGAAAAATCTTTCTTGCTTCATCTCGGGAATCTGGCATCACATTGTCAGCTGGTAGTATGTGCTCTTTAAGCAATCTACACAACATAAAAATACGATACAGTCGTGTAAAAATCTACCAGATCATTATACATTTGGAGTTTTATTAAAGTAAACTAATTGCAATAGATCACCTGAAAAGCGCTGTGACGCTAGTGTCACTCCATCCAAACTTTGCCTGCATGTTGAGAAGAACCAGGAGTGCTTTACGTGCTCCATTATACAATGGCGTATCGGCTTCACTTTTCATATCATCATAGATAAGCCTTTCTGAATCCATGATCGTCTCGATCATTTCATCAATCTCGGGCTCAAACATTGCCTCGTGGGGAATGTGCTCTGCATGATCATCCCTCGAGCTGTCAGAGGCTACATCTTGTGGCCTCACATATGCTGCTTGACCAAAGCGCCTGCGAACACGTCTATTGGGTTGCAAGATTGCTGCTTATTGGCCAGCGTCAGAGTCCGACGAGTTATAATTGGCAACAACTCGATCTATAATAGATGAATCGAACTCGCCAAATTCGTGAACGTGGTGCAAAGAAACACGTCTTGTCTGTCGCACAGCATGCTTGCATTGATTACAAGGACATAAGACCCTCGTTGAGAGATAGGTGTTTCGGTTGGACGGTCCCACATCCTCGTCACTACTCATAATGAGGATAAAAATCTTATAACCTGGACAACAAATTTAATATTCTATTGGCATTCTTCGTCTTATCTCTCTCTCTCTCTCTCTCTCTCTCTCTCTCTCTCTCTCTCTCTCTCTCTCTCTCTCTCTACCTCACATTCTCTAGTCATGTCCAATCCCCGCACACCTCGGTCTAGAGGTGCATGGAGATCAGAACCACTGGGTTATAATCTCGTCTTTATTGGTCAATACCTATATTTGTGGGTACAAGAAATCTACAGACCCACGTCTACATGATACTGCATGTAGTGGACAAAATCCCTTTGCCTCTTCTCTAGCTGTAGCACTTCACAGCATCTTAACATCTTTTCACTGTTCGTCTAACTTAAAACTTCTCATAATTAAGTAATTTAACACTCTTTTAGATAAAATGGGAAAATTCCACATCTTTGGGACTGATTTCAATGCCTATGGATTCCTATTTCCCATTTGATTTGGGAAAATTTCATTTATTTTGGGACTTGTCTTGAGGACTTGTGTTACATTAGACAAAGACATAGATTCTCAAGAAAATGGTGGTATTGAGAAACACCTTTTTTTTTCTCATCCAAAATTTTATTTTCATGTTGGTGTTATATATGAAAATGAAATTCTATTCAACTTCTCCTATTAAGCTAGCTTGTGCTTTCTCCACAACATTGGATGGGATTTTAATTGCTTTTGCAAGTCTTCCACCCCTTGGAGTCCATGACCACACAACTGCATCAACACAGTCCCAACGCTTTGGGTCAGCAAGATTGCAGCACCAGTTCTTTTTCCAACAATCCTCATATTGTTCTTGGATTGTGGGATTTTTTTACGATGTTTTGGTGCCCAATATTGAATGAAAACTTTCTTGTAGTTAGGAGATGAGCTGTCTACATCAACATCTGACTCTGCAACTCCTAGCCATATCGGATTATGGATCTGCGGGTCTCACAAGAACAAAATTCCCTTTCCTTACATCAATTTGAGGCCTAAAAGCTTTCTGTGGCCTTGCACTTTGAGGACCAACATAGTGATCATTCAATTCTTCATATCCTTGAAACTCATCTGCGTCTTCCTCTATCTGTTGCATTCGATGACTCCCTGTAGTCTTTGGCCAAAATGACGTATATTCACCAATTTGTTTATTGGTTGGTTTTTCAAGCTCACTAATTAGTTTTTGCCAATAAATAATAACTGGCTCCATGTATTTTGTAGAATCGTGCTCCTTTCCCTTTAGTAGAGTCCATCTTTTCCAAAATTCAAGATATGTCTTAATCCCTTGAATAACAAGCGGACTATCCCTCACATAGTCTGCTATAGGAACCACATCTGGACAACCTACTGGAAATTTTCGTTTCCCTTGATCATCTTTTTTCCACAACTCAATTCCTGACTCCCTCTGCATCCAATCCGGTGATTTGGGGTGAATTTTGTACTGCATTACTGGGATTTCACCTTGCATAAAGAAACAAAATTGAAGTAGCTTAGAGTGTCCAACAAGAGCATCTTGTCCATCACACATGTACCCTTTAACAAAGGATTTGATGTCAGGAACTTGCGTCATCAAAAATGGTGCTGGAGGTGAACTTCTACACTTTTGAAAATGTTCCATCAAATGTGGAAAAGTGTAGGTCATTCCTATTCGTAATCTCTCTGAGAACCTACTAGACATTGCATCTATGTCCTCATGTGTATGACCCACCATTAAGAATCCCAAATGCACGGTTTTGAAAACACCTTTTGCTACTAGCAAGGATAAATATGCAAATAAATATCGATTCTTCTTCTCTCTTACACAATTATCTAGCTATAGCAGAAGATTCTCGGGCAATTTTCAAAACACAGGAGTGGACATGGTATTCACAACACATTGAGAGGAGGCTAATTACAAGTTAGAAACATCTCCATTACATCCTTGAATAGCCAACGGTGGTGTTACTGCTGCTAATGCATCCCTTTCATGCTCTTTCATCATTCTATTTTGGTGGTCTAGAGCTGTCCTTGAATTCAATGCATTGAACAATGTTACATTGTTGCGTGGCATGCCATCATGACATAAATCTCCTAGCCCATGGTTTTCTGTTCTTTCCAAATTCTATAAGCATAATGCAAGGAAGCCAATTGTAGCATTCGGATCTGAAGGCCATAGACCATTCAATGAGAAATGACCATACATCCCATGCCCATGCCCATGTGTTATCATACCTGTTAATGATACTTGCAATTGATATGCATTTGCATAGTCTTTTGAGTTCACTCGCAATCTAGGTATTGATGTATTTTTTTGGCCCCTTTTATCATGTATAATGCATAAGTACTTATCCTTTTGCATTTGTGAGAACTTACGCCAGGTGTAGTATACATTTCTACAGCTTTGTTGTTGCATCATGTGAATTTTACGTTCATCCTTCAAACGTGAAATCAGCTCATCATCCTTTGTTGACTCTAGTTGAGACTTTATCTGACTACACACAACACTTTTTGAGAACTCACTTGTTTTTGACAAGGTCACATTAGCAAACTCTGTATTCCAAACCCTATTGAATGTAGTGCTAGACATTGTCTTGAGACACATACTCTCGAGTGTTTTATTGACATCATGTAAGATGTCTATTTGTTTGTACGTGTTTGGTATTGCAAGCAAGGTTTCTCTGGTACCATCTTCCATAGTTCTAATCTTATATGGCATTTTCTCTGAGTTTTCATCTACAAAAGAGCGCATCAATGCCCTTCCCATTTCTATATGGTCTCTTCATTTTCTTATGACACCATCATTACCATTCACTGAGCGTCGAAGCCCATTTTCAAATTGTTCATGGTAACGATAAAATGAAGTCTTTGGAATGCCATGAATTTCGTACCAAGCTCTACTACAGACCTCATTGCCATTAAAAGAAAATACATAGCAAGTCTTCGCAGTTGTTTTGTTTTCACACCAAGCAGTCAACATTGTATCATACACATAGTTGGTTCTATTTTGCAAACTTTGTCCCCAAAATTCATTGCTCATAGCCATGAACTTATCTTTATTGGCATATTGACAACACCTCATAGAACAACAATCTATGGTTGAAACAAGTTGGACAGATGATAGGGATGCTTGATTGGATCTCTTAGAAGGTTTCACACACATTTTTGGTTTCCTATTCATAAAGCAATATTTTTGTGTTTTTGAAATAGGCTCTACCAAACGAGCTGATTCAATGCATGTATCGTGTAATGCGTCACTAGCATGTAGATCCTCATATTGTAACAACGCTTTTCCATCCATAGTTGTCACTCTCTTGATAGGCCAACAAACCAGATTGATGCTACATACATCAAATTGTGCAGAAATAGTAGCCTCACAAGCATAGGATGTTTCAATACCAATATCAATGCTATCTTCACCTAACACACCAAAGTTCACGGCATCAAATGGACACACATACATGACAACCCCTTCGGCTACTACCTGTGTTTTGCTTTCATACCAAAGTTGAACCCTCTTATCCTTCCAAACCTCCCTATAGCTCATTACACATCCTATGGCCTGAGGGCCGTAGGGCACTATATGTAGTTATCTCACGATGGGTATATAAAATTCTGTGGCCTTAGGGTGAATATAGAGCTATATGTAGGTGTTTCACGATGCAGCTGTACACATCCTATGGCCTGAGGGACATAGGGCACTATATGTAGTTATCTCATGATGGATATATAACATTATGTGGCTTTAGGGCCAATATAGAGCTATATGTAGGTGTTTCACGATGCAACTGTACACATCCTATGGCGTGAGGCCCATAGGGCACTATATGTAGTTATCTCATGATGGGTATATAACATCTTGTAGCCTTAGGGCCAATATAGAGATATATGTAGGTGTTTCATGATGCAACTGTACACATCCTATGGCTTGAGGGAAATATGGCACTATATGTAGTTATCTCACAATGGGTATATAACATTCTGTGGGCTTAGGGCCAATATAGAGCTATATGTAGGTGTTTCGCGATGCAACTATACACATCCTATGGCCTAAGGGCCATAGGACACTATATGTAGTTGTCTCATGATGGGTATATAACATCCTGTGGCCTTAGGGCCATAGGATGATATATGTAGGTGTTTTGCGATGCATATGTACACATCCTATGGTCTAAGGGGCATAGGGCACTATATGTAGTTGTCTCATGATGGGTATATAACATTCTATGGCCTTAGGGCCATAGGACACTATATGTAGGTGTTTTGTGTTGAGTTTATATAGATCATATAGGCCTTAAGTCTATATGATATTTTATCAAGGTGTTTTGTATTGAGGGCCATAGGGCGCTATATGTAGTTGTCTCATGATGGGTAAATAGCATCATGTGGCCTTAGGGACACAATGAATTTGTATACATCCTTAGGATGCTATATGTAGGTGTATTGATATGATTCCATAGGGCCCTATATGTAGGTGTATTGATATGATTATATATATACATCCTATGGCCTTAGGTCCATAGGGCCCTATATGTAGGTGTTTCATGATGACTATATGAACATCCTACGGACAAAAGTCCATAGGATGCTATAGTTGATGTCTCTAGCTAAGTATATATAGATCTTATGGATTTAAGACCACAAGGTCTCCTCAATTTGTGTTTTGTGGTGAGCTATATATGCATCCTATGGACTTTGGGCCATAGGGTGCTATATATAGTGATATCAGAAAGCTAGAGCCTCCCAGGACATAAGGGGGTACGTATGAGCCGCACGATATGCCATGTGGCGCATCTAC
Source organism: Adiantum capillus-veneris (assembly GCF_014529385.1). Classification (NCBI taxonomy): domain Eukaryota; kingdom Viridiplantae; phylum Streptophyta; class Polypodiopsida; order Polypodiales; family Pteridaceae; genus Adiantum; species Adiantum capillus-veneris. Next base: position 41,918,336 of record NC_140931.1, read on the forward strand.
AATCATTGATCATATTCCATGTGGTGTATCCACAACCGTTGATTATATCTAGAGACTGTGTCTCAAGTAGTCCCGTGGATGTACATCCATATGATATGTTTACGTCTTTGAAGGGACATAAAAAACAACGGTGTGCATGTATTGCATGATCAAATGTGTGATCAAATTGCGTATGTGCACTTTACAAGCCTCTTCGTAAATGCGCACCAGAACCTTTTCAACCCATTCTAGTACATGGCCTCCTCGTTTAAATACTATTTGTATAAATATATGTATGGTGCATGTATACTTACACTTTCAAAACACGGGCAATTAGCACGCAATTGCACGTGGCGAAAAAAGCCAATTTATTTATTTTTGCTTACCCCAAATTTTTCCAAAATGTGTTTTCAAGTCTCTCGATCAATACTGTACAAAAAAATATCGCACTTTTTTCGAGGGAAAATTCTCTAATTTTGAATGGTTTTTAGTGTATTTTTCAATAGGGGATTTTTGGTCCCAAGACGGTGATTTTGACCATGGGTGTCGTTCCACTTGTAGCAAGACGACAGGGGCACTCACAAAGTCTCACGTTAATTTTTTGAAAAAATTATCTACTTTTTTTTTCTCTTTTTTTTTTGGTGAAAAGCTCTTTCAATTTCCAATCCTTTGGTATGACTCTCCCCCTAAGAAAACGATTTTAAACTCTTCAAAATTCAAAAGAAAAGAAAGCGGGAAGTTTAGGTTTAAAATTTGAAAGTCAAATTTTGAATTAACAAGATTGAATAACCTTATCTCTATCTCTCTCTTTCTTTCTCTCTCTCTCTCTTTCTTTTCGAAACCCTACTCTGCTCTCTCGAACATAGCCCTCTGCGTGCTCCCTACTCCTCTCCTAAACGCCCTCCGTGCACACTCCCTACGTCCCTCCCAAATGCCTCTTTTGCGCCGCCTCTGCCGTGTGCCCTCTCTACGCCTCAAAGCTCCTTGAACAAAGAGCGCCCCTTTGTCGCCCTTGCTGCACCTCTTCTCCCAAACAAACAGCACCTCACGCTGCCCTTCAACGAATGAATAGCCGCCCTTTTCCACCCTCCATGCGCCTCTCAAGCGTGCAACATCGCACGACATCGAGTGCCTCTTTGAGCCTCTCTCTCAAACGTGCAACATCCTATGGTGCCGCCTCTTTCGCCTTCTCTCTCCCTCTCTGCGCCTCTCTCCCAACCACAACAGTGCCTCACAGGTAAGCTCAATCTTTTTTTTATAAATTTATTTACCGCTCTCTATTAAAAAACAGTAAAACAAAAAAACAAAAAAGAACTAACCTTTGTATTGTACACTTTTTGTTGGTACGAGAGAGGTCCTAGAAAGAGGAGATGTGGTAGGGGGTGCCTAAATAACGATGCCACATGTAAACTGATAGATATTGAGGCCCAAAATTCACAAGGGACTGCCTGCTATATGAATGGGGAGAGATGAGAACAGGGAGAAAAATAGTTATTTGGAGTGAGAGAGAAAGGAGAGTAAGAGAGACAAACAGAGGAGAGGAAGCTGAGAGAGAGGGAGGACTGATAATAAGGCCAAATTAAAAATTTAAATGAGAATGAGAGAGAGAGAGAGAGAGAGAGAGAGAGAGAGAGAGAGAGAGAGAGGGCACCTCGTCGACTTGGGGCAGTAGGGTGTCAGGGTAGAGCATAGAGGGGTTGAGGGTAGAATAGAGCACACCTAGGCCTTGAGCCATAGGGTGTTAATGTAGAGCATTTAGGTTTTTTTAAATTATTGCCATGGACCATGACACCTTATTGTCGTAAAGCAATAGGACACAAACCTAGAGAAATGGTGGTTTCTTATTAGCATATGGCACAACTGCCATAAGATTCCAAGATATAGAGCATGGAGAGTTTTTCTTAGTATACAACAAACCCTATGGCCATAAAGAGAGCACCGTATGGCCTTGGGGCCATAGGTTGCCAAAAAACCCTCATAGTGGTTTCTAGCATACAGGGTGCCATATAGAGCATAGATCCATTCTTACTAGCATAGAGCGGACCTTGTGGACTTTAGGCAAAAGGGTGCCAATATAGAGCATGGAGAGGCTCTTACTAGAATAGAGGGGACCCTATGGCCTTCAAGCCACATGGTGCCAATATAGAGCAAATAATGTTTTTTATTGACAAATATAGCTCCCTATGGCCCTAGGGCCATTGATTGTCAAAAATCCATCATGAAGGGTTTCTTCAAATTGAAAACATAGAGGGAAAGTTGTGGCCCTTGGGGCCATAGGATGTCATTATAGAGCATCGAGAGATTCTTACTAACATAGAGGGGACCCTATGGCCTTCAAGCCTTAGGGTGTCAATATAGACCAAATAGTGCTTTATACCGGCATAGAGAGCACTCTATGGCCCTAGGGCCATAGAGTGTCAAAACAATGAGGGTTTTTTTGAAACAATGAGGGAACCTTGCGGCCTTGGGGCCATAGGATGTCAATATAGAGCATAGAACATAGAGCATAGACAGATTCTTACTAGTATAGAGAGAACCCTATGGCCTTCCGGCCACAGGGTGTCATTATAGAGAAAACAAAGGTTCTTACTAGCATAGAGGGGACCCTATGGCCGCCATCCCACAAGGTCTCCTCAATATAGAGAAAATAGTGTTTTTTACTAGCATAGATAGCACCGTGTGGCCCTGGGTCCATAGGTTGCAAAAAAACCCTCATGAAGGGTTTCTTTAAAACATACAGGGCACCTTGTTCCCTTAGGGTCATAAGATGTGTAGAGCATAGAGAGGTTCTTACTAGCATACAAGGGACCCTATGGCCTTCAGCCCATAGGTTCCCAATATAGAGCATAGATCGGTTCCTACTAGCATAGAGAGACCAAATAGTGCTTTATATATGGGGGCATAAGGTGCCAAAACAATGAGGGTTTTTTCCAAACAATGAGGGCACCTTGTGGCCTTGGGACCATAGGATGTCAATATAGAGCATAGCGAGCTTCTTACTATCATAGAGGGAACCCTATGGCCTTCAGGCCACAGGGTGTCAACATAGAGAAAACAGAGGTTCTTACTAGCATAGAGGGGACCCTATGGCCTTCATCCCACAAGGTCTCCTCAATGGCATAGAGAAAAGCCTATGGCCTTGGGTCCATAGGTTGCCAAAAAAATTTCATGGAGGGTTTCTTCAAAACATAGAGGGAAACTTGTGGCCTTGGGGTCATAGGATGTGTAGAGCATAGAGAGTTACTTACTAGCATACAGGGGACCCTATGGCCTTCACGTCATAGGGTGCTAATATAGAGGATAGATCAGTTGTTACTAGCATAGAGACACCAAATAGTGCTTTATACATGTGGCCATAGGGTGCCAAAATAATGAGGAGTTTTTGGAAACAATGAGGGCACCTTGTGGCCTTCGGGCCATAGGATCTCAATATAGAGCATAGATCATAGAGCGTAGAGCATAGAGCATAGAGAGATTCTTACAACCATAGAGGGAACCCTGTGGCCTTCAGGCCAGAAGGTGTCAATATAGAGAAAAGAGAGGTTCTTACAAGCATAGAGGGGACCCTATGCCCTTCATCCCACAAGGTCTCCTCAATATAAAGCAAATAGTGTTTTTTACTGGCATAGAGAGCACCCTATGGCCCTGGGTCCATAGGTTGCCAAAAAACCTTTATAAGGCATTTCTTCAAAACATTGAGGCCACCTTGTGGCCTTGGGGCCATAGGATGCCAATGTAGAGCATAGAGAGGTTCTTATTGGCATACAGGGGACCCTATGGCCTGAAGGCCATAGGGTCCCAATATAGAGCATAGATTGGTTCTTACTAGCATAGAGAGACCAAATAGCGCTTTATACTTGGGGCCATAAGATGCCAAAACAATGAGGGTTTTTTCCAAACAATGAGGACACCTTGTGGCCTTGGGGCCATAGGATGTCAATATAGAGAATAGAGCATAGATCATAGAGAGCTTCTTAATAGCATACAAGGAACCCTATGGCCTTCAGGCCACGGGGTGTCAACGTAGAGAAAATAGAGGTTCTTACTAGCATAGAGGGGACCCTATGGCCTTCAGCCCACAAAGTCTCCTCAATGTCATAGAGAGAACCATATGGCCCTAGGTCCATAGGTTGCCAAAAAACCCTCATGAAGGGTTTCTTGAAAACATAGAGGGCAACTTGTGGCCTTGGGGTCATACGATGTGTAGCGCATAGAGAGTTACTTACTAGCATAGAGGGGACCCTATGGCCTTCAGGTCATAGGGTGCCAATATAAAAGATAGATTGGTTCTTACTAGCATAGAGACACCAAATAGTTCTTTATGCATGTGGCCATAGGGTGCCAAAACAATGAGGGTTTTTTCAAAACAATGAGGGCACCTTGTGGCCTTCGGACGATAGGATCTCAATATAGAGCATAGAGCATAGAGCATAGAGAGCTTCTTACTACCATAGAGGGAACCCTATGGCCTTAGGGCCACAAGGCGTCAATATAGATAAAAAAGAGGTTCTTACTAGCATAGATGGGACCCTATGGCCTTCAGGCCACAAGGTCTCCTCAATATAGAGAAAATAGTGTTTTTAGTGGCATAAAGAGCACCATATGGCCCTGGGTCCATAGGTTGTCAAAAAACCCTCATAAAGGGTTTCTTCAAAACATAGAGGGAACCTTGTGCCCTCGGGGTCATAGGATGTGTAGAGCATAGAGAGGTTCTTACTATCATACAGAGTACCCTATGGCCTTCAGACCATAGGGTGCCAATATAGAGCATAGATTGGTTCTTACTAGCAAAGAGCGGACCCAATGGCCTTCAGGCCAAAGGGTGCCAATATAGAGCATAGATTGCTTCTTACTAGCATAAAGAGACCAAATAGTGCTTTATACATGGGGCCATAGGGTGCCAAAACAATGAGGGCTTTTTTGAAACAATGAGGGCACCTTGTGGGCTTGGGGCCATAGGATGTCAATATAGAGCATAGAGCATAGAGCATAGAGAGCTTCTTACTAGCATACAAGGAACGCTATTGCCTTCACGCGACAAGGTGTCAACGTAGAGAAAATAGAGGTTCTTACTAGCATAGAGGGGACCCTATGGCCTCCAACCCACAAAGTCTCCTCAATATATAGAAAATAGTGTTTTTACTAGCATAGAGAGCACCCTTTGGCCGTGGGTCCATAGGTTGCCAAAAAACCCTCATGAAGGGTTTCTTGAAAACATAGAGGGAAACTTGTGGCCTTGGGGTCATATGATGTGTAGAGCATAGAGAGCTACTTACTAGCATACAGGGGACCCTATGGCCTTCAGGTCATAGGGTGCCAGTATAGAGGATAGATCGGTTCTTACTAGCATAGAGACACCAAATAGTGCTTTATGCATGTGGCCATAGGGTGCCAAAACAATGAGGGTTTTTTCAAAACAATGAGGGCACCTTGTGGCCTTCGGATGATAGGATCTCAATATAGAGCATAGAGCATAGAGCATAGAGATCTTCTTACTACCATAGAGGGAACCCTATGGCCTTCAGGCCACAAGGCGTCAATATAGATAAAAAAGAGGTTTCTACTAGCATAGAGGGGACCCTATGGCCTTCAGCCCACAAGGTCTCCTCAATATAGAGAAAATAGTATTTTTAGTGGCATAAAGAGCACCCTATGGCCCTGGGTCCATAGGTTGTCAAAAAACCCTCATGAAGGGTTTCTTCAAAACATAGAGGGCACCTTCTGCCCTTGGGGTCATAGGATGTGGAGAGCATAGAGAGGTTCTTACTAGCATACAGGGTACCCTATGGCCTTTAGGCCATAGGGTGCCAATATAGAGCATATATTGGTTCTTACTAGCAAAGAGCGGACCCTATGGCCTTCAGGCCAGAGGGTGCCAATATAGAGCATAGATAGGTTCTTACTAGCATAAAGAGACCAAATAGTGGTTTATACATGGGGACATAGGGTGCCGAAACAATGAGGGTTTTTTTGAAACAATGAGGGCACCTTGTGGGATTGGGGCCATAGGATGTCAATATAGAGCATAGAGCATAGAGAGCTTCTTACTAGCATACAAGGAACCCTATGGCCTTCAGGCCACAGGGTGTCAACGTAGAGAAAATAGAGGTTCTTACTAGCATAGAGGGGACCCTATGGCCTTCAGCCCACAAAGTCTCCTCAATATAGAGAAAATAGTGTTTCTACTACCATAGAGAGCACCCTATGGCCCTGGGTCCATAGGTTGCCAAAAAACCCTCATGAAGGGTTTCTTCAAACATATTCATTAAAGTGAACATCATTGCTGCGGATAACCTTTCTGGATTCGGGATCCCAATGTCCATACCCCATCTCACCAGAATTACCATAGCCTAGAAAGATGCACTTTCTACTCTTTGGCTCAAGTTTGCTCCTAAATTCCTTTGGAACGTGAGTATATGCCTCACAGCCAAAGACTCTGAGATGCTTGTATGAGGGCATTTTGCCTGACCATACCATCTCTGGCACTGAATCCTTCTGTAAAACCTTGCTAGGAGATCCATTTTTAAGATGAACAACTGTTGATACAGCTTCAGCCCAAAACCCATTTGGCAGTTGTGCATTAGACAACATACTTCTGACCTTCTCTTGTATGGTCCTATTCATCCTCTCAGCAACACCATTTTTAGGCTCATGAAGGGTTTCTTCAAAACATAGAGGGCAACTTGTGGCCTTGGGGTCATTGGATGTGTAGAGCATAGAGAGGTTTTCACTAGGCCATTCAAGGGATACTACTTTGAGGTTCCTCTAATTTCATAAGAGAACATGTGATCACACTACCATAGAGTGGCGTAGGTACACTTGTAGAACCATTTTGTTGGCACACTTTGGACTTAGGACCACATGGTTTAACATAGAGGGGACTTTATGTCCCTAGGTCCATATGGATGTATTAATATCCATCTTGTCTAAATATATGTCATTCATTTTACAAAAAATGTCTCAAAAGAGAAAGTCAAAGTCAATTGATGCAACAGGCTCAACACCAAGTTCTTGGTATCTAGATTTTCACTTACCAAATGGTGGAAGTGATGAAAAAGTCCACTAGTTCTTTCAAGTTAGAGATAAGTTGCCCTTCAAGGACTGTGGTATTGTCAAGGAGATAAAGAAAGATTGTTCAAATTTTGAAATGTCTCCATGCCTTGGAGTAAAACTACTCAATGGTGCCTCCTACTTGTTGGAGACTGTGGCCTTCGCTCAAAAATTGGTGAAGGTTGGTTATGACGGAGTGACAATGACAAAAGCAGGGTGGGTGGAGCTTCAAGACGACACTCCAAGTGAGAAATTTATAGAATTATATATTGAGGGCTTTAAGAAAGTCAATCAATATAAATTGAGCAGCACAAAGAAGAATAAGAAGTGAAAGAATGAAGACACAGGTAAAGCAAATCAATCTAAGACTCTCAAGGAGAGTCGGACTCCCTCACTTGGAGACAATAGTGGAAATGTGGCCGAATAAAGTCTTTCAGTTATACCCTTATAGACTCAAGAAGCAGGAGATTCTAGTGGACTTGAAACCCTAACAGTTGAAACCCCCTCAGTGGCAGTGGTTGTGGACTCAACATCCTTAGTTGTGTTGGACTCTATTATAGAGCCCAAAAAAAAAGATCTTGATAAAGAGGTTTCCAAAACTTCTAAGAGTGGGCTAGATGGATACGTTGGAATTGCACACTATTTTAAATTTGGTTTACAATTTACCCAATTGATCCCAGTTGAGCAATGCAACCTTGCACCAGATGGCTATAAATGCAGAGCATTATCAGACGTGTACGTGAAATATCTCTTGAAGCAATTTGTAGGGCAGTGCAGCAGACCTGATGCCGTATAACCCAATTACAAAAATGCCTTTACAAATAGCTAAAGTGCATGGAGACAAGCTATCAACTTACCACTACTGGATTCTAGCTGGTCAGCATTCCATCATAGCGGCTAGAGCTTTTTTGCGTAACAACAACACTAAGTATGCTTTGAGAAAAGAGTTCTACAAGTTTAGAACTACAAGGATAGTGGTAGACGCTCCGAAAGAGGTTGCTATTTGAATTTCCAAAATGGAGAACATGGAGAGAATAAAAGCAATGAAACACCAGCCTTACGTGGAGGTCTTGAAGCATGGCCGTAATCAATGGCTTGCATATTCTAAACCAACAAAACCCAAGGTAGGTGTTCCTGTCGGTCATCCGAGTCGAGCACCTTGGGATGTAAGTTCCACTTCCCTATGCTTGTTTTTGTTACAAATATGTCTTGAAATAAAGTTAATTTTCTTTTCTTTATTTTTAAGGCCTTTGTAAATGTGGTGAACATCGTCTTCAACCATAAATCATTTGCCAACAAAGAAGCACACATGGTCATGTACAATGATGAAATCTATGATCAGTGGTGGATAAACGTCAACTGCTTGTGGGCGACAACCAACCATAACAACCTTTAGATGCATAAATGGTTTAGAAGATAATGATGTCAAGCTACTATGATAGGAGCTAACAGATGAGAAGATCTGCTTAGTGAAGCAACCACATCAAGCGGACATGCTCGACCTTTACTGCACGTACAACGAACTTAAAGCAGACCAGGTTTTTGAGCCTCAAATGTTGATGGCATTTAAGGAGATAGATCCATCAGAAATAGCAGCTACTTCATGGGATGAATGTAAGTCTCGTTATAACATTACATATGAGAGTTACAAATCTCTCTTCACGAGTTGTACGTAATGGGTAAATCTCCTACTACAAAAAGGAAAGGAGAAAGAGCCAATTCCTAAGATCATTAGGGGATATGTGCAGTGGATCATTGCACAAAAGAATGGCACTTCTAGTTTGCAATTAATTTTACCATGGACTATCAAGTGTGTTGGAAAGAATTTGGAAGGCATTGAGTTTCTCTGCAGTTAGAATAGCTCTAAAATTTGTGTTGGTGTTTGCATCATAGATACAACACACAAAAGTCTTACATCTAGTGGTTGGAGTGCTACCCAATTTGGTAAAGTAATTGATGGAGTATGTGGGGTAGCACATCAACCATCAGAGTTTTTAATTTCCGGCTTAGTCAAGTATCAGCATGCTGCTTCCCTAGAGAAGGCAGTTTCTGAAAAAGCTAAATGGTATGAAATGCACGTTCTACCTTTGAGCTCCTTAATGGGATCAGAGACCATCCAAACATGTGCTCTTTGCAAAGTAATTTTTGGGGTTTGGACATTTTTCAGTCAAGGAGAGTAGTACACCAACTACTCTAGTGTTAAAGAGTCACTGTTGGAGCCATTGCATACTCTCTGTATCAACGACGACGAGTATGATGTTGTGACCACAGCCAAAGCCTTTTTTGTACGTCGTGCAATCAAATGCATCTGTCTCAAAGAAGATGATCAAGTAATAGACATCTTCTCATTAGGCTATGGGACTAAAGAGGGACTACAACAACAAAGAAAGGTGATATCAGTTTCCTGTAGTAGTGATCAAATGACGCAATTGGAATCTCTTTGCCATTCCATAGTGGAAGAAGACCTTGATCTTAGAAGGTGGGAAAGTGTGAATAACACAAAGAAATTCAATGCCAAGGATTCAGAGGAAGAAGAAATTTAAGAACCATTGGATGCAAGTGCTGAGGCCGTTCTAGAAATTCTACAGGAAACAGGTTAAGCTAGCCACCCATGATATTACATTACTGATATTTAGATTATTATTGTTGTAATTTTATTTTATTTGTCCCATCTCAAATCTGCCCATGATGCTAAAAAAATTGATGTTTGGATTTATTGTCTTTGAAAAAATGTGAACTTGTGAGTTTGAGTTTTTTCACAATAAATGAATTAGATTTAAGTGTATGATATTATATGGACATGTTGTGGTAAATAGAATTCTACATTTATATATGGTCATAAGATATATTATGTAATACTTTAAAGTTAAGTGATCATATGAGGTTTGGGAAGAACACCCTATGACTTGAGGATCATAGAGTTCTTTGTAGACATGACACCCTATGGCCCCAGGGCCATAGAATCCCCCAAAAGAAAATCGGATACCCTACAACCTTAGAGACGCAGGGTGATTACACCATGTCTCTAAAAGGGCACATAAGCATCTGGGTTAATTACTCTATAGCCTTAGGTCCATAGGGTGTCAACATAGAATCCCCCAAAAGCATTTGGCCTACCCAACAATCTTATGGATATAGGGTGATTACATAGAGTCTTTAAAAGGGCACATAAGCATTTGGGCTAGTCTATAGCCTTAAGGCCATAGGGTGTCAACACAGAAACCCCCAAAAGAATTTGGGCTACCCTAAAATCTTATGGATATAGGGTGATTACATAAAGTCTCTAAAAGGGCACATAAGTATTTGGGCTATTCTAAAAGGAAACATAAGTTTATCCAAGAGCATTTGGGATACCCTAAGGCCTTAGGGCCATACGGTGGTGACATAGAATCTCCACAGGGGCACTTAAACCACCCCATGGATGCAAATCACTTAGCTCTCTATGGACACATCTTATAAAATATCACATGACACTCTATGGCCTTTAGACCATAGGTTGGTTATTCTAGGTCACCTAAAGACTCTTTAAGTGTTTCAAAAACATTTTTCTTTGGCCTTGTATCTTGTGTCCATATACATTAGGGACATATATTTCTTATCTTGTGATTAAGTTTTAATATTCTATTGAGAATGAAATAACCTGGAAAAAAACTAAAAAGTATTTAGTCCTCAAAATTTCAAAATGAGAGTTTGAACAATTGATGTATGATCATTTTTTGTTGGTTGTAAGTTCTTCTATTGTGAATTGATGGTGTAAGCGTTTGAAATAATTATCTTTGTATTGCAACTAACTAGATTAAACATATATTCAACATTTGTTGTAAATGCCAATTATTTTCTTAGATAGTAAACATCGAGTATTAGAGTGCAAATGGTTATTGAAACATTTGTCCTTTGGATTATGTGAAGATCTAGTTCTTTAATTGTAGCCAGATTTTATTCAAAGATATAAAGTGCGAGTATTTTGTTCCAAACTATGATTTTGTTTCTCTTCTAGATGATGCAGAGAATTGGATTTATATCTTGTATTTTTTTCAAAAGAGGGAAGCTAGGACTAGTACATTTTTTTAGCTTGTCATGTAGCAATTGGAACATTGTATCAAGGTTTATTACAAAGAAATGACTGTATAATGTGTAGCCATTGTTTAAGTTTCTAAGTTGGAAGTAGAAGGCAATGCAAGTTCCTGAACATGCGCAATGCCATAAGGAGAATCCAACACAAATATTTTTGCCCCCCAAGATTTGAAAATCAAAGTGGCGGACCTTCCATCCCCCAACAGATCAATGCATTTGTGAATTAAAGTATTTGAAAATTTGATTTAAATGTTTGAATGTTATGATGAGAATATTTGAAGGCAAAGACCCCTTCAATTCTGTGGGAAAGAAACAAATGTATGATGTATGATAATGATTCAATTTTGTATATTGGATTGCATGTTTACCGCAGTATTAACTTACACATTTTAATAAGATCATAAATACATTTATAAAAAAGTTAACACTTTGATTTTTTCATGACTATCATTGTCTAATTAAGTTGATATATACCACCTATAATTATTTTAATGTGTATATACACTTGGATTTTTTCATGACTATTTTATTATGAAAAATTTTAATGTGTATTCATCCTTGAAAATATGTCAAAAAGTATATCACCTATATAATTGGTATTTAAGAAAACAACTTGACTTTTTTTTATTGAAATTACTAATATTAGACAAAATGCTATGTGCTCTAATGACATTGTAATCAAGATCCGTTTGTGAATGTACCGTGGATGCCTTGGCCACACTATGTCCCTTGGGCCATAGGATATGAACTTAGAGCATGTAGTGTTTCTTACTAGCATTGAAGACACCCTTTGGCCCTTGGGTCATACGCCAGCTTAGAGCATGGAGAATTTCCATTTAGCATAGAATCATAGAGGGCACCTTGTGGCCCTAGGGCCATAGGGTGCTAACATAAAGCATGTAGAATTTCTTGCTAACATGAAAGGTACCCTATGGCCCCAAGAGTTTCAGCAAAGATCATAGAGGGTCTCTTAGTAGCATAGAGAGCACTCTATGACCCTAGTACCATAGGGCTCTAACATAGAGTCTATGAAGAGGCACGTAAGTCACTCAATGTCCATAGGGTACAAATATAGAGTCTCTAAAGGGGCACTTAGGTCACTCAATGGTCTTGGGGCCATAAAGTATTCTATGTGTATGTAGTAAGGAATTCTCTTCAAGGACACCTTGGCCACCCTATGGCCTTAGGGCCATAGGGTCTCAACATAGACAATAGATGGTTTCTTATGATAGCACCCTATGGCCCTAGGGCCACAGGGTTCCAACCTAGAGCATATGGTGTTTGTTAGTAGCATATAGGGCACCCTAGGGCCATAGGGTGTGAACACAGAGCACACAAGTTTTCTTCCTAGCATAGACAACACCTTGTGGTACTAGCACCATAGGGTGCAAACATGAAACATTAGGGGTTTATATTAGCCTTGAGGGCACCTCGTGGCCCTAGGGACATACGGTGCCAGCATAAAGCATATTGTGGTTCTTATTAGCATAGAATGACCCTATGGTCCTCGGGCCATAGGATGCCTATATAGAGCATGGAGGGCTACCTTGTGACCCTGGGGTTATAGGGTGCTAGCATTAGGCATAGAGGGTTTGCTAGCATAGAGGACACCCTATGACCCTAGGACCATAGGATGCCAACATAGCCCATGTACGATTTCTCTTTTACCATAGAGGACATCTTATGGAGCTAGGGTCATAAGATGCCAATATAGTGCATAAATGGCTTCTTATAAGTATACACGTAAACATAGTTCATAGAGGGAATTTTACTAGCATAAAGGCCACCCTATGGCCTTGGGGCCATAGGGTGCCAACATAGAGCATAGAGGGTTTTTTATTAGCACCTTGTTGCCCTTGGGACGCCATAGTGCCATAAAGTAGTTTTTGTATATGTAGTAGAGAATTCTCACACATGACACCTTGGTCACCATCTAGCCCTTGGACCATATGATAGTAGCATAGAGGACACCCTATAGCCCTAGGGTTTCCTTCTAGCCCTAGGGCCATACACTGCCAACATATAGTATACATGGTTTCTTCAGAGAAAACCTTTTAGCCCTACACAATAGAGTGGAAACCTAGATCATATATTGTATCTTACTAGCATTTAAGGCACCCTATGACCCTGAGACCAAAGATTACCAATTTAGGGCATAAAGGGTCTCTTCCTTGTTGGAGCTATATATGGCTCACTCTACTGAACTTGGTCTCACCTATATATTTGTATCTTGTCCTCAATATGAATCAGTCTTTGGGAGCGTATATGGTGTGTCTCTTGTCTCGTCTCTCTCTCTTTCTCTCTACATCTCAACATGGTATCAGAGCGGTAACCATCACGCGCCGATTCAATTCATGGTGACACAACAGTATGTGTATGCGATTCGCATGTAAGATTCAAAATTATTTCTAATCAATCTAATCGTTGATTACGTTTTCTTGTTGATGACACCCTGAACTTCATCTCAATTTTTCTTGCTGTTCTACTCAAAATTTAGAGAAACGGAAAAAGCGCAATGGAGCGTAGGCACTTTTCATCCAAAACTTGTTCGTCTTCTCAAGCTCTTCGATTTGAGTTCTAGGTTTGCGTCGATCGGATTTCGCAGTAGAAAGTTATGCTGTTTTTATTGCAATTGAGCTTGACGTAGCTTTCTTCGTCCTACTTCTTCGTGAAGCGTCTGCGATCGTTTTTCTTATTTTGGCGTTAACTTTTTCGAGAAGATTTAGTTTTTTTCTATTCGTATTGTGGCCGTCAATCTTGCGTCTCACGCCACTCTCTTTTGAGGACACGTTTATTATTAACGTCTCCTTTACCCTGCCTTTTTTGGGTGACGTCTCTCACATCTTTGGACGTTCCTTGAGCATTCTTCTTACGTTTATCGTTGACAGAACGCAGTACTCATATCTCTCTCATTCTCAATTGCGGCCTTCACCATATATGGTGTGCAGATTCTGCGATCTTATCTTATACGTTGTGAGCGGGATGAAAACACACACAGCGACACACACTCTTGGGAAGATACACACACACACTATGGGGCACCACTCGGCTTACACAACACACCTGGCCGAGACAGGGAACACACCTATGGAGTGAGAGGAGAGAGATGATCCGTTTACCCACTCCACACAGAGAGATACACACACACACACACCCAAAAAACTCAGCTCAAAAGGAGAGAATTTCTGATGTTTAGATACAAATGAGCTTGGGCCAACACCAATGGGGCAAATAGCTCACACAATATGGGTAAAATAAGCCAGATACAATCACAAATTAGAGCAAAAGCTTCGATCATAGGAGAAACTTACACAACAAAAACAGAAAAAAAAGAGTGAGGAATTTGGCAAAATGAACAGCGCCATCGCGTCCGGAACGGCCCAAAACCCCAGTCTACAATGTCAAAGTGCTCAAATCCGACCTCGGATGAGTAGTTTACGGCCAAAACAGTCTCCAAAATGAGCAAAAATACAGTTGCGGCTGTTCCTCCTCTCCTCTCCACGTTTTTTCTGGTCTTCTCTCTGTTTTTTCAGTTCCCACACTTAGCTTTTTTAGTTGGGCACCCTTGGCCTCTTAGATGACCTCAAACGGACCCCGAACAAGCCAAAAACTGACCTCGCAGTGCATAGTTGTCACCTTTTTTGCATCATCCGCACACCTGGCACTCATTTCTTTTCAATAATGCGTCTCGCAACCACGTGAAGTGGCCCCAAAAAGTGGTCCTAATGATGACCTTTCTGCATAACTCTCACAAGAAAACACCCACGTTGTGTCCGTCCTCATCCGCGTGCAAATATTGACCCCGTTTGCCCTCCTGACGTCACTAGATGCCATCTGACGCACCTGCTTACCTCATGTTGTCGGCCCGCAGATAGCTTCCTTGAGAAGTTTTACACGCTATAAAATCCTCATTATTTTAGAAAAAACATACTGGTACTGGTGATAGTGAAAATCGATGCACTATGTACATGCTGTCCTACCTGTACACATGTGGGCCCCACGTGACCACCTGGCTATGGAAATTGGGAAATCCTTTATTTGATGCACCATGCATGTGTATGTACATATGCGCAATCCCTTGCTCCAAAAGACTCCTGACATAATTTTCCCATCCCCTAGCCTGCTAGATCATTCATGATCAGCAGCAGCAAAAAGAGATATGAGACTCGCTGCATCACAGGTCTCCTCATCCCTCACCAACACTCCTTGATCCACATACAGCTCATCCAGCTCGACCATCATCAACCTGGCATGATACAATTTAAGAAGTAATCCATTTACCCTTGACTTATGTAGAAACCCATCTAGGTTAGCCAACTGATATGTACCATTCGGGAAACACTCCACTACCTTGAAAGGGCCTTCCCACTTAATTTGAAACTTCTTTTGGAAGGTGTTATCCAGCTTACTGTTGTAGCGCAAAACCAAGTCATGTTTCTTGATACCCTAAACTTTTGACCTTTTCATTTATCTTTGCCAAAGCCTTATCCTGCATCTGCCCATAATGCTCCAATGCGCTCATCCTATCCAACTGGACCTCTTGTAACTGCAAGAGCCTCTCTTTGAATGCATCACTAGGCGGCCCAAGCAACTTCTCTAACATCTTGACCGCAGGTAACTCTACCTCCACAGGCAATAGTGCTTCCTTTCCATACACCAAATGAAATGGAGTAAACACAGTACCTGTCTTCACCGAAGTACGGTAAGCCCATAATGCACTAGGCAATTCCAAATCCCAATTCTTTCCTTGGTGCTCTGTCACTTTAGAAAGAATTTGTACCAACTCACCATTGAATCTTTCATTTAAGCCATTACACTGCGGGTAATAAGGAGTGGTATGCTGGTGCCTAATCTTCATCTTTGTGCATTAGAAGGCTAGCAGTTTAGCTCTAAATCCTGGCCCCTTATCTGAAAGTAGCTCTAATGGCACCCCAAACTTGCAACATATTTCATCATACACAAATTTGGCCACATCCTTTGCAGTGATCTGTTTTACTGCTATAGCCTCTGCCCATCTAGAGAGATAGTCCACTGCCGTCAAGATATAGCTTTTGCCCCTGCTTGTGATAGGTAACGGACCTATTGCATCAATCCCCCACTTTTCAAACACATCAAACGCCATAATGGTTTTTCGTAGCTCTGGCTTCAACACTCTCTTCCCAAATGCTTGACACCTATTGCAAGGCCTACACCAATGGTGAACATCCTTGTGCAAACTAGGCCATACATACCCGTCTTGCAATATCTTATGCAAGGTGATGTTTAGAGCAAAATGGCCACCACATGCGCCTTCATGATTCTCTTCCAACAATCTATAAAGCTCCTCCCGCCAAGGTACACGTCTCAACACGAGATCAGCCCCTTTCATGTATAAGACATCACCAATCAATTTGTACCTGTATGCTGTACGCACAAATCCATACTTCTTAGACTTTTGAATCTCCTTTGGAATGATTCCTGTTAGCAAAAACTCCTCTTCTTGATCCAAACTTTCCCGGCCATGATAAAGAGGTAAAGTGGTCCTCAACACAAATAGCTCCCCAATCATGCCTTGAGCTGCTTCATGTGCCTCTCCATTTAGAGCATGTTCAATGTGTCTGATGATCCATGCTTCGAACTTTTTTGACAGGCCTTTAATTCTGAAGCACATTTCTTTCAATGAGGTGTTCTTTCTCTTCCACACACCCAGCACTTGCTTCACCACTAACAAGGCATCACCTTTTATGCTCAACCTTCTAATCCCATGCTTCAAAGAAATGTGTAATCCAGCTTCCAAAGTAGCATATTCAGCCTCATTGTTGCTATGAGCATCCAATTTGAACCCTCTCTTGCATACTAGCTTCCCCTCTGGATCATAAAGTGCTATACCCCCTGAAGCCGCATCATGGCTCTTTCTGTATGAGCCATCAAAGAACAAAACATGTGCATTCTTGATCTGTGGCACTTCTTCAACTACCTTTCTCACCACCTCTTCCTTAACAATAAGGGGATTCTCCTTGTAAGTCAACAAATCGGCTAGGGTAGCCCTTGTACTGTCTTCCACTAGAAAAGAGAACTCAAACTCTTGCAGCTAAATTACCCATTTCTTCACCACATTTGACATGTTAGTACCATTAATTAACTGTGGAAAAAAGGCATAACTTGTCAAGAAAACAAAAGGTCGTGGTAGCAAGTAATGACGAAATCGTCGACAAGCAAATATTACACTGGCCATCACTAGCTCTACTTCCGAGAACTTTCTCTCTGCTACCAACTTCACTCGACTTGCACAATACACTGGCCTCATATAATGGCTGCCCTTCCCCTTTTGCAATATCATGACTCCAATGGCATCATCCCCTACTGATGGATTTACATAAAAAACTTTCTCCCAATCAGGAGCCTGCATGGCTGACAACCCCCCTAACACCTCTTTCACCTCTTGAAACACTTCTTCACACTTGTCATCCCATTGCAATGGATCATTCTTTGCCACTTGTTGTAATGGATAAAGAAGCTTCGAAGACAATGGAATAAACCGTGCCATGTACTTCACTTTGTGTATAAAGGTTGCCAATTGCTTTGTACTCGTAGGTGATGGAAGAAGAATAATAGACTTCATCTTATCTGGATCAGCCTCAATGCCATTTTCAGACACCATGTGGCCTAACAACTTCACCCTTGGCTGTTCTAGATGACATTTCTTTGGATTTAGTTGCCCTCCACATTCATCATATCGAGCCAATACCATCTGCAACTTCTCATGATGCTCAGCCCTACTGCTATAGACACAAAATTCGTCCATAAAAGCCTTAACACAACTACCAATGAATGGTTCCAGCACCCAATTTGCTCTTTCTTGATAGGAAGATGGTCCATTTGACAACCCAAACGGCAACACTGTGTAGCAATAGTAGCCCCATGGCGTAATGAAAGTTGTCTTTGTGCGGTCTTTAAGAGCAATCGTCAATTGAAAATATCCTGAAAAACCATCACACACATTGTACCTCTCATAACCTGCCACTAAATCCAAGATCTGATCGATGAATGGAAGAGGATATGGGTTCTTCTTAGTGGCTGCATTTAAGGGTTTAAAATCTAAACAAATCCTCCACTTCCCATCCTTCTTTGGACTGACTACTACTGGACTCACCCATTTTGTGGTCTCCACAGGGACTATGAACCCTGCCTTCAATAGCTTGTTCACCTCTTCCCGCAAGGCTTCCATTTGCTCTTGACCCATCCTTCTTAGTCTTTGCCGCACTGGCTTAGCACCTTCTTTCAGCTCTATATGCATCTCTTCTCCCTTAAACCCTCTGATCTCTTCATATGAAGTAATGAACAAATCAGGAAAACTAACCAGCATGTGCAAATATATATCCTTCTCCATAGTTGAGAGGTCTCCACTGATCATTTGTGTCATCAATTCCTGCTTCTTTGACAACTCAACCTTGGTTTGCATTAGCCCTTCAATCACTTCATAAGGCCCTTCACTTTCATCTTCAACCTCATTCGCAAATGCAACTAAACCAATCTCCTAGATTTCTTTGTCCATCAAAAGAAATGCAACATCAGCATCCTCATCACTGCTGGTAGTGCTATCACTGTCCTCATATATCACCGTGGAAGATTCTTCATCACTAGACTCATCCTCATCTTCATAAAGCTCCTCTAATCGTTTCCTTGTGTCCATATTATAAAGCTTCTTGTTAACTGTCTTTCCATAGAGGCTAATCGTACCATGTCGCCAATCTTGAACAGCTCCCACTGCACGTAACCATGGTTTGCCCAGTATAATAGGATATGCTCCCAACCCTGCTGGCATCACATGAAAATCAACCACTGCCTTTGCATCATATGCCTCCACTTCTAAGCTCTTTACAACACCCAAGCATTTTACTTTTTGATGGTTTGCCAATCTGATCCGAAAACCTGACACCCCAGCCATTGTGAGACCCATCTTCTCAACGCATGAGTGTGTTATGACGCATATTTGGGCTCCGCCATCCACATAACCTTGTCCCAAATTTTTCCTTTTATGCCACACATCTACTATTGGACAAATGTTTGGTAGCTCATCCATTGCCAACACCTTTACTGAACCTCTCTCTGTCTCTTTCTCCATTGGGTTAACCATCCTCTTCCACTGTCACTTTAGCTTAGGCACCATCTCTATAAGCTGCCCAAAAGTAACATATGCCTTCCTGCTCGTCAGATCCTCCTTCAAGTCATAGCTTAATTTCCCATCCCCTAGTGGAAAATCTGAAACATGAAACTTTCGACGAGCTCTCCTTTTCCTCTTGGCCTTGACATCCTCGCCTTCATGGCTCTTTCCTTTCTTCTTACTAGGACTTGGGGCACTTCTTCCTTCCTTATCCTCTGTGGTCCTCTTCCCAATAGGCATCACTAATGTATCCTCTAGCTTTGATGCCTTCTCCAAGGTGACTACACTTAGCACTTTTGTCTTTCCCTTTTCCTCCTGGGTCAGTCCACTGGTTCCTTCGTCTCCCTTAATTTCGATGCCATAATCATTTGACCTAGTTAGCACCTGTCTTGGCAATGGATACATGTCTCCCCCCATCCTTGGTGGCTTATCACATTGCGGGCTGATGTGACCCAACTCTCCACAATTATAACATGTGGGCGTCTGCCTCCAAAACTTCTACCATTGCTTTGTCCAACACCATTCCTAGGCCTTTCTTCACCTCCTGGATGATTTGCAAACCTCCCTCGACCTCGATTATTTCCCACTTGACCTAGCATGTTTAGGCTGAGATTCTTCATCAAATCTACCACTTGCCTCATGTCTTGTCTTAGCCCATCATCTTGCACTGATGTAGTGACCACTGCTGGCATAACCTGAGTAGTAACAGGAACCACTGGTTCATGATGAACCCCTGACATGCGACCTTGTAAAGACTCTATAGGCTGAAATTCAGACCTCATTGGCAAAGACTCCACCCCTAACTGGCTCATTTTCCTCAGCTTCCACTCTTTGTTCCTTGCTACCTCTAGTGCATCTTCATATGTCCTAGGCTTCTTTAGCTCCACTCTCCAGCGTATATTCTCCCAAAGACCAGCTAAGAACCTGTCCTTCTTCATCATGTCAGGCGGGGGTACCTGTGGTGCTAAGGCCTTGCACATTCGCTCCCATGACAATGAAAACTTACGTATGTACGCATCTACTGGCTCACCTTCCTTTTGCACCAAAGCCTGTACTTCTTGCCACACTTTGTCAGGATCTTCTATCTTCACAAACTCCACTTCCAACTCAACCTTACAGGTGGATCAGCCACACGCAACTCCTCTTCAGATGCTTTAGACCAAACTTGTGCATCACTCTTCAAACAAATTTTGAGAAGGCGTAACATCTGCGCAGGGTCATGAATCTGGTTGCTAATGCAGGCAACCTCTATCTTTTCCAAAAATTCTTCCACATCTTCATCACTTCTTCCATGAAACTCCGGATAAGATAAAGCCATGGCTACCCAAGTTTCAATGCTTTGAGAACCCCTTTGAACACACGTGCAAGAACCCAAAACTTTTGACTACCCCATCCCCAGAAACTTCAATAGATCTCAACTTTAGATAAGGACAAACACATGCACATCAAATGAGTTTTCATAGTTGATCATCGGAATTACAACAGGCAAAGGACATTCCAAGATCTCTCGTAATCTTCTTGGCCCGAACATAAAGACTATGCGCTATTGGAAAAAAATCTTCCTGGACACATGAACATTTATCTGGATTCTTTGAGTTAAATGAAATGGAGTGAATTGAGGGCCATTTTGATCATCCATTAAAGCCAACCATGAAGCTCCCAAGAAGGCACACTTGACTTAACCTCTGATTTTGCCAAAATTTCAACAGCATAACAGCATAAATGGCTCAAAAGACCAAAAAACCACCCATCATAACTTGGAAAAATTTTGGCAGAGTTTCCCCAGAAATAGAGCAGTAGGAACCCAAAATATAGACTGTATATGTATGCATAAACTGTCAACAATAGAACCCGAGCATCAAGTAGGACTCACTAGTACATAGACTATGGCGAGGTCACAAAAAGGAAGCTCCAGCTACCTGTATCACCGAAAGGATCTCTACATTTGAGAATCCCCCAGCTCAATAAAAACCTCACGCTATCGACCCTCACACGAAGGCTAATGCAAATCGCATATAGTCAAGTCTCAGAAATGACTATCTTCCATACCAAGTCTCATAAATGGCTAGGACGGCCAAATAAAACCAAGTATGGCTCCACAAATGCGTACAATGGAAGTTTCCACAAGTAACGTACAATCCAGCATACCCACAACAACTGCAAGTGACATCACTACTAGTATATCACTATACTCCAGCTACCTATACCTGTGTGAATCACCTGTATCTGTACTTGTACCTGTCCTTGTAACCTGTAAACTGTAACCTATAGCCCCGAATCTCGAAGCTTGAAGCTCGAAGCAGAAGGTACTCGAAGAAGATCCTCCGTGGGGGCGCCAAAAGAATGTGAGCGGGATGAAAACACACACAGCGCCTCTATAACGACCCGACACACACTCTTGGGAAGATACACACACACACACACAATGGGGCACCACTCGGCTTACACAACACACCTGGCCGAGACAGGGAACACACCTCTGGAGTGAGAGGGGAGAGACGATCCGTTTACCCACTCCACACAGAGAGATACACACACACACACACACCCAAAAAACTCAGCTCAAAAGGGGAGAATTTCTGATGTTTAGATACAAATGAGCTTGGGCCAACACCAATGGGGAAAATAGCTCACACAATATGGGTAAAGTAAGCCAGATACAATCACAAACTAGAGCAGAAGCTTCGATCATAGGAGAAACTTACACAGCCAAAAAAGCAGAAAAAGAGTGAGGAATTTGGCAAAATAAACAGCTCCATCACGTCCGGAACGGCCCAAAACCTCAGTCTACAATGTCAAAGTGCTCAAATCCGACCTCGGATGAGTAGTTTACGACCAAAACAGGCTCCAAAATGAGGAAAAACACAGTTGAGGCTATTCCTCCTCTCTTCTCCACGTTTTTTATGGTCTTCTCTCTGTTTTTTCAGTTTCCACACTTAGCTTTTTTAGTTGGGCACCCTTGGCCTTTTAGATGATCTCAAACGGACCCCGAACAGGCCAAAAACTGACCTCGCAGTGCATAGTTGTCACCTTTTTTGCATCATCCGCACACCTAGCACTCATTTCTTTTCAATAATGCGTCTCGCAACCACGTGAAGTGGCCCCAAAAAGTGGTCCTAATGATGACCTTTCTGCATAACTCTCACAAGAAAACACCCACGTTGTGTCCGTCCTCAACCGCGTGCAAATATTGACCCCGTTCGCCCTCCTGACGTCACTAGATGCCATCTGACGCACCTGCTTACCTCATGTCGTCGGCCCGCGGATAGCTTCCTCGAGAAGTTTTACGCGCTATAAAATCCTCATTATTGTAGAAAAAACATACTAGTACTGGTGATAGTGAAAATCGATGCACTATGTACATGCTGTCCTACTTGTACACATGTGGGCCCACGTAACCATCTGGCTATGGAAATTGGGCAATCCTTTATTCAATGCACCATGCATGTGTATGTACATATGCGCAATCCCTTGCTCCAAAAAACTCTTGACAACGTCTTCTCGCAACAAGATATGGCTATGAATATTATCGTCAACGGCATTCCTTCTGGCCAACGTTCTGTTCCTCCTTTTCAAGGTCAAGGATTTCCAGGATGGAAAGCAAAGATGTTGTTAATTCTTGAAGGCGATGAACTCTCCGATGTTGTTCTTGGAAATCATGTTTGACCGCCTCAGCCTGTTGATACGGATAATGATAACGTGCTTATCACTGAAGGACCTATATTTGAAGATTGGAATGTTGCCTATACGGATTGGCAAAGACGTGATAAAGCAGCTCGTCGATATATTCTTTCTGCTCTTACTGATTCCCTTTTGCTTGATATGTATGAAATGCCTACTTCCCACGACGTATGGAAGTAACTTATTGCAAACTTTCAGAAGAAATCTGTTACAAAAATACTTTATTTGAGAGGGTTGCTTAACAAGTTACAATATGAAGTTGGTACTGCCATGACGGGACATATTGAATCTTTCAAATATATTATTAATCAACTTGCTGCTGCCGGTGATCCTGTTCCACAAAAGCAACTGATTACACTTCTCCTTGATACGGTGAAGGACTCTTCTTATGATAACAATGTTACTATTCTCTCTAATAAAGATGGTCTTGATTTTGACCAAGCTTGCATGTCTTTAATTGAATACTCTCAACGTCAAGAACGTCGGAATGCTGGTCACGATACATCTATGATTTCACAAGAGGAGACTGAGTCACAACAGATGGAACGTGCTTTTTATGCTCGAAGGCGTCCATTTCAACGAGGAAACCGCAGAGGTGGCCATCGCGGTAATATTTTCTCTCGTCTCAAATTTCCTAATAAGCAATCTTCTTACTACAACAGAAATGGTCATACTGAAGATGATTGTTGGGTACGTCAATATGATAAAGAACAAAATATTACCACAAAACAACCACGTTTATTTAGAGACTCTTCTTCTTCTTCTTGTGAATATTGTGGACGATCTGATCATCCCACTCATATGTGCTATAAGCGTCGATTCGACACAGATCGAAATAGAGCATATGCTACTGAACATCGAAACAACATTGTACCAAAAACAAGCTGCGTCCTATGTTCAGTTGCTCCAGACAGAATACTTCATGTACGTGATGGATCACTTTTTATTGTCGATTCTGGTGCTACAGGAAATATGACATATCAGTCTAAGTGGCTCCATAACTATCATCCACTGCCAATTCAACGTGTTTTTTATCTTGCTGATGATACTACTTGTCAAGTAAAGGGTATTGGAGACTTATATCTTGGTACCTTATCTTCTTCCACTCCAATTTTGTGAGGAGTATTACATGTACCAGATCTTCAACGTAATCTTCTTTCAGTTGCTAGACTTGTTGATCTTGGTCTGTTTGTTGGATTTGATCATACCAAATGCCGAATTGAGAAAGATGGACAGACTATAGCCATTGCTCCTCGAAACGGTAATTTGTTTGAACTCTCTCTCAACGATGCTGTAGCAAATATTGTCACAGCTCCAGGTGATCATGATTGCAAAGTATGGCATCACCGTTTTGTTCATGCTGATTTCTCAAAACTCCTTGATCTTCAACGTCGTGATCTTGTTCATGGCATGGATCTTAAAGCCCATCCCCATATGGGAATTTGTGAATTTTGTGCTCTTGGGAAACACAATCGTAAACCCTTTGCTCTTTCAAATACAACTCATTCTCATGACATATTGGATCTTGTTCATACTGATATATGTGGACCTCTACCTTCTTCAAGATCACAATATTGCTACTTCATTACTTATATTGATGATTTCTCAAGGTATACGACTGTATTTCTATTTAGACAAAAATCTGAAGCCTTATCTGTTTTCAAACAATTCCACAAGGCTGCGGAACTTCAAACTGGTAGTCACCTTAAGAAGCTTCGTAGTGACAATGGAGGCGAATATGTTTCTCGAGAGTTTGTGAGTTACTGTGCTGACAGTTAAATTCATCATGAACACACTATTCCATATTTGCCTCAACAGAACGGTGTTGCTGAACAAAAGAATCGCACTATTCTCAATGCTGTAAGATGTTTGCTGATTCATTCTGGTTTATCTTGTGTTTTCTGGGCTGAAGTTACTTTGACAGCAACATTTATTCAGAATCATCTTCCTACTACTGCACCCTCTAGTAAGATACCCATCACAGCATGGACAGGTGACATTCCTTTTGTATCTCATTTTTGAACCTTTGGATGTATTGCTTATATTCATGTTCCCAAAGAAACACGAACAAAGCTTGATGCTCCTGGTCTTAAAGTTATTTTTATTGGATATTCTGACACTTCCAAAGGCTAAAAATTCTATGACCCTTCCTCTAAGAAAGTAATTATGAATCGTGATGCTAATTTTAACGAACAGCTTATGGGAGGCTCATGGTCCATGGATGATTCTGATGATACTAAATCATTGCTTCAAGCTTTTCCATTTCTTTCAGAAGATGAAACTCTTCCTATAGAGCAACTTTCCTCTTCACAACCATCCATTCCAAATGTTGTCAATGATGATATTGATATTTTTGTTGATCTACCTATTGATTTTGAACATGGCTCATGTCATGTTTATGATGACGATATTGCTGATAATGCTTTTTCTACTTCTGAAGATCCCATTACTTATGATGAAGCTATCTCTTCACCACAAAAGGATCAATGGCAAGAGGCTATGGAAGCGAAGTACGATTCTCTTATCTCTAAAGGTACATGGATACTAAGTGAATTACCTCTTGGTCGTACAACTATTAAATGTAAGTGGGTGTATAAGACAAAAGTAAAAGCACATGGATATTTTGACAAGTTCAAGGCGCGTTTAGTTGCAAAAGGTTACTCCCAAGTAGCTGGTGTTGATTATCAAGAGACTTTTTCACCAATTGTTCGCATTACAAGCGTTTGAGTTTTATTGGCATTTGCTGTTCAATTTGATTTAGAAGCTCATCAAATGGATGTGCAAACTGATTTTCTTAATGGTGACTTGGAAGAGGAAATTTATATGGAACAACTAGAAGAATTTGTTATTCCAGGTAAAGAAGACCTTGTTGCTCAACTCCATAAGGCACTATATGGTTTCAAACAAGCTTCGCGAGCCTGGTATACAAAATTTGATCTTTTTCTCACCTCTAAAGGATTCATCTCTTGCTCGTCAGACCCCAACTTATACATAAAATGCCAAGGTAGCAGTTTTGTGATTCCTACTCTTTATGTGGATGATACCATCCTTGTTTCCAATGATTTGGGATTTCTTCAGCAAGTGAAAAAGTTATTGTCTTCTGCATTCGATATGGTGGATCTTGGAGAAATTCACTCTTGTCTTGGCATTCAAATCCAACGGAACCGTACAAAAGGTATTTTATTCCTTCGACAGTCAAAGTTTATTGCAGATACTATTCAAAAATTTGGTATGGAATCTGCACATTCAGCCAACACACCTTGTCTTGCGAGCTCTACAAAGAATACTTTTGACAATGGCGGTCAAATTGTCACAAATCAACCTTATGATAACTTGATTAGATGTCTTCAATTTGTTGGCATGAACACTCGTCCTGATATTCTGTTTGCTGCTAATTATCTTGGACAACATCTTGCATTTCCTTCTCTTAAGCATTGTTCTGCTGCAAAGCGTATATTGAAATACTTGAAAGGCACTACAGATTTTGGTTTAGTCTATCGACAACAACTCACATCAGATTCTATGCAATCTCTTTCTCTTTTGGGTTACACAGATGCAGACTGGGCAAGCTCACATTTATCTATGCGATCTACTAGTGGAAATTGCTTCTCTATAAATGGTTGGCTTGTTTCTTGGGCCAGCACGAAACAACGTTGTGTTGCAGTTGTTGAGCTTATATGTGAAGCTACTCAATATATGGCTTCTCTATATATGGCACCCAGGTCCCCTCTATATATACATCATCTCATGTGTGTATTCTACACACTTTGGGGTTCTACTTCTGTGTTCTCTCCTTCTCTCTCAACATGGTATCAGAGCAGTACGTTTTTGTTTTCGATTTTTCTCCTGATCAAAATCGATTTTGCAGAAACTACCCTCGCGAGGGATTGGAATCGATGTGGTCTACAACTTTGCAGAAGGAAGTTTCTTCAAATTCTGCACCGATTTTGAGTTATCGTTCGCGGACTGCGTACATACGTGAAAAACAGCTTCCGCGTTTTGTTTTTGATTTTTCTCCTGATCAAAATCGATTTTGCAGAAACTACCAAGGAGGGAGACCGGAATCGATGTGGTCTACAACTTTGCAGAAGAAAGTGTTTTCAAATTCTGCACCGATTTTGAGTTATCGTTCGCGGACTGTGTACATACCTAAAAAGCAATTTCCGTTTTTTGTTTTTTATTTTTCTGCTTATTGAAAACGATTTTGCAGAAACTACCCGCGAGAGAGACCGGAATCGATGTGATCTACAACTTTGCAAAAGGAAGTTTTTTCAAATTCGGCACCAATTTTGAGTTATCGTTCGCGGACTGCGTACATACCTGAAAAGCAACTTTTGCTTTTTGTTTTTGATTTTTCTGCTAATTGAAAACGATTTTGCAGAAACTACCCGCTAAAGAGATCGGAATCAATGTGGTCTACAACTTTGCAGAAGGAAGTTTTTTCAAATTTTGCACCGATTTTGAGTTATCGTTCGCGGACTGCGTACATACCTGAAAAGCAACTTCCGCTTTTTGTTTTTGATTTTTTTGCTAATTGGAAACGATTTTGCAGAAACTACCAGGGAGGGAGACCGGAATCGATGTGGTCTACAACTTTGCAGAAGAAAGTGTTTTCAAATTCTGCACCGATTTTGAGTTATCGTTCGCGGACTGTGTACATACCTAAAAAGCAATTTCCGTTTTTTGTTTTTTATTTTTCTGCTTATTGAAAACGATTTTGCAGAAACTACCCGCGTGAGAGACCGGAATTGATGTGTTCTACAACTTTGCAGAAGAAACTACCCGCGATGGGGATTGGAATCGATGTGGTCTATAACTTTGCAGAAGAAAGTTTCTCTAAATTCTGCACCAATTTTGGGTTATCGTCTCAGACTGCGAATATGTTTGAAAATCAAAATTTTACTTTTTGCTTTTGATTTTTCTCATAATTGAAAACTTCTCAATTATATTTTTCTTCAGCAATCATATATTTGTTACTGACGTAACTTTGTTGCAGAAGCCAGTTACACATCGTTCCGATTCAGTCGAGCCGTTGATGATCGTCCAAATTCTATCGAGCTACTGTTGGTACATGATCTTTTGTTATATGATATACTCGTTGATTGATTCTCGTATAATTATTCTTTTAGAGATATAGTTTACGTCGTTTTATTGATAATTTCTCATTGATACCATAGTGATTTTGATGGTACCATGATAATGTTTTGTTAATACTTTGGTCATGGTGATTTTCGTTGATACCATAATGATATGTCATTGATACCATGGTTATTCTCGGTGGTGCCATGATGATATTTCGTTGATACCATGGTTATTCTCGGTGATTCCATGATGATATTTCGTTGATTCCATGGTGATTTTTATTGATACCATGATGATGTTTTGTTCATACCATGGTTATTCTCGGTGATACCATGATGTTGTTTCGTTGATACCATGGTTATTCTCGGTGATGCCATGATGATATTTCGTTGATACCATGGTTATTCTCGGTGATGCCATGATGTTGTTTCGTTGATACAATGATTATTCTCGGTGATATCATGATGCTTTTCGTTGATACCATGATCATTTATTCATTTTTATTGACATAATGATGATATTTTGTTAATACTTTGATGGTATTCATTGATCACTACATTGATAAATGTTGTTTTATGTAGTATATACACATATCATTTGTATCACGTAATCACACATTTTGTACTTTTACGTTTATACTTTATGTACCATATGTTGTCGTGCGTATATATGTCGTCAAAAGAGTGACGTCGCGAACCATCTCTTATGGCATTGTGAACGTAATTATTTCATTAACAATGCTAATAATTTTCATGACATGTTTTTTTTTGGAGTCTATGATCTATGTAGGATTGATCAAAGAATTGATTTTATGAAGACAAACTTGGTGACAATAAAAGATTTATGAAGATATGTTTGGTGATACCATATTGATGACAACATGAAGACATGTTTGGTGATGCAATATTGATGACAAGCTACACAGTAGATTCACGGAGACACTTTTGATTACAAGCTAATCGATAGCTTTTACACCTCTTTATTGAACCTTTGTATTCATTATTGTATTTGATAGGAGTAATGTAACTCCTCATAAAACATTCATTGTAAAAGGAGTGATGTAGCTCCTCGTAAACATTTGTATATTCAATGATTTTTATAATATAACGGTGGGTGTATATAGAGCTGTGGGTTTTTCCCTTGATCCCCCAAGGGTTTTTTCATCCACAGTTAGGGACCCTTATTTGAGCGGGGGTGTTGAGCTTATATGTGAAGCTACTCAATATATGGCTTCTCTATATATGGCACCCAGGTCCCCTCTATATATACATCATCTCATGTGTGTATTCTACACACTTTGGGGTTCTACTTCTGTGTTCTCTCCTTCTCTCTCAACAGCAGTTTCTACGACTGAGTTAGAATTTGTTGCGGCATCACTTGCAGCTCGTGAGTTGATTTGGCTTCGACAAATGATGGTTGATATTGGTCACTCTCCTCTTTCTAGCACACCCTTGCGGTGTGACAACCAAAGTGCTATTAGTCTTGCAAAAGACTATGTCCAACATAATAAGTCAAAGCACATTGCTGTCCATTATCATTATGTCAGGTATGAAGTACGCAAAGGAACCATTATGGTTGAACACTGTCCAAGTGACCAGATGATTGCAGACATTTTGACCAAAGGCCTCAATGAGTGATGTTTCATCCTCTTGCGCTCGGAGCTTGGAGTTGCTTCGGCCTCACTCTTTCTAGATTAGCTTCTTTGCTATTGTAATAGCTTTGTACATATGACATTGTAATCTTTTAGGTACCATGCACTATGCACACTCCACATTTGCACCTTGTGATATTAAAGTCACTTGAATATCTGTACATAGATGCACAATTCACTTTCACATCATCACCGCTGGTTCATATTTCACATTGTATAGGGGCTTGGGTTTTTCCCTTGAACTCCCCAAGGGTTTTTTCATCCAAAGCTAGAGACCTTTGTTTGAGTGGGGGTGTTGGAGCTATATATGGCTCACTCTACTGAACTTGGTCTCACCTATATATTTGTATCTTGTCCTCAATATGAATCAGTCTTTGGGAGCGTATATGGTGTGTCTCTTGTCTCGTCTCTCTCTCTTTCTCTCTACATCTCAACATTCCTAGGATGAAGGGCACCTTGTGGCCCTAGGGCCATAGGGTGCCAACGTAGAGAATAGAGGGTTTATTGCTAACATAGAGGGTATCTTTATAGGATAATGGGCACCCTATGGACCTAGGTCATAGGGTGACAATATAGAGTCTCTAAGATGGCACCTAGGCTAGGGTGGTATTTGAAAACATGGTAAGGAATACTCTGCTCCCCCTTGCGACCATAGAGTGCCTACAAAGACCATATAGGGTTTCTTACTAGCATAGAGCACACCCTACGGCCCTGGGGCCATAGGGTGTCAACATAGTCAAATGGGGTGCAAACATAGAGCATAGAAGGTTTCTTACTATCATGGAGGACACCGTGTGTCCTTGGTGCCATATGGTGAAAACATATAGCATGGAGGGTTTCTTGCTAGCATAGAGAGCACCCTATGGCCTTCGGGCCATACGATTCCAACAAAGAGCATAAAGGGTTTTTTGATAGCATAGAGGATAGCTTATTTCCATGGGGCCATATGTTATAGAAATGGAAGAGTCTTAAGAAGGGCACCAGGGCCACTAAATCACCATGGGTCCATAAGGTGGTCTTTGTGGGGAATGCTCCTAAAGGGTTCCTTGGCCACCCTATGGCCTTTGGGCCACAGGTTACCAGCATAGAGTTTAGATGGTTTCTTACTAGCATAGAGTGCACCTTGTGGCCTACGGTCTTTAGATGTTAATATAGAGTTTCAATGGTTTCTTACTAGGCATAGGGGGCACCCTATGGCCTTGGGGCCATAGGGTGTCAATGTAGAGCGTAGTGGTTTTCTTTCTAGCATAGAGAGAACCTTGTGGCCTAGGAGCCATCTGATGCACCCTATGGCCCGAGGGCTGTAGGTTGCCAATGTAGAGCGTATAGGTTTTCTTTCTAGCATAGAAGGAACCTTGTGGCCTAGGAGCTATTTGGTGCTCCCCTTGAGCATACAAGGTTTCTTAGTAGCATTATAAAGGATACCTTGTGGCCCTCAAGTCTCCATAGGGTGCCAACATAGAGCGTAGAGGGTTTTTCTTACTACCATAGAGAACATAGAGTTTCAATATTGAGCATAGAGGATTTCTTACTATCATAGAGGGTACCTTGTGGCCCAAGGTCCATAGGGTGCAAACATAGAGAATAGAGGATTTCTTACTATTGAGGCGGTCCGGGGCGGGCAACACGAAGAGTGGCCTCCTGGCACTTTTCTAGGCTCCCGTGCTGCTCAATTGGGTTGGGGTTGGGGTTGGAGAAAACAACAAACACACACCCAAACCCGCAACCTAACCCTGCAAAAATGTGGGGCACCACCTAGTTTTGGATTCGAACTAGGACGCGTAGAGAGAGAGAGAGAGAGAAAGAAAGAGAAAGAGAGAGAGAGCGAGCGAGAGAGAGAGAGAGAGAGAGAGAGAGAGAGAGAGAGAGAGAGAGAGAGAGAGAGATAGTGCTCGGGCTGCTTTGAAATGTTCAAGAGTGATCAAGCAAACACAATTATATATGTAAGAAAAAGAGGGAAGGGGGAGGGGGTGATTGTTGCACTAATACTTTCTTACAAATCTGTCATGACCAATGAAAGTGAGATTAGTATTTGTTCAACATATCTTGAGTAAATTATACCACAACACATCACAAGAAAAGCCACCCAATCACTGTCTTAAAGCCAGGGGAGTCCTCTCCACCCTGTCGCCCTCTTAGAGTATGTGGGATTTATGGCTAAATTGATGACAACACCCAGAGACAAGCTATCAAGAACTTTAAAAAAAAACACCAAGACACTTACCCATCATTGTTGTCCATTACTTTACGTTGCAAGAGAGACAAAGTATCCAAGCTTACTCCAAATCCACCCTGCTTGATTCAGCAAATGTTGGGCTTACACTAGTAGGAGAAATGATAGATTTCCTACTCTCAATTGAATGATCACTCTCTCTTACAATGGCATAGAGTTCCCTTGCTAATCACCCCTAATACAACACATGCATATGCATAAGACAATGATCTTACACTCAAGAGCTCCTTCTAGAGAGGTTGAGCTTGGATTCTCAAGCTATAGCATAGTGCTCTTGCTTATGGCTCCCCCTTTTTGTGCTAGCTACACCCTCCTTTTATAGCAATTTTGAGGGCTAGGGTTACTCCTCTAAACATGGTTGGGTTAGATTTTCAGCACTTATCTAATTTCTTTTGCTTGGAATTATCAAGAGTTGGTGGGGATAGATGAAGGAAACAGAGAGGAGAGAAGTGGACGAGATAGGACTTTTCATACTAGATTAGTGTTAGTAAATTAGTAGAGTTAGTATTTTTATTGATTTACAAATGGAATTGGATATTAACAATGGGAGTATCCATATAGGATACCAATAAGGAAGAAAAACTCTTAATAGGTAAGAAAATATGGATTTCTTACAATGTTGATGCTCCAAGTGTTTTGAATAGGGTCAATTTTGACGCTTGTTGACGGTCCAGTAGCTTTGACGATACGTTTTTTCTCCAGTCTTGACCTTCCTTGGGAGCCAAGGTAAGTGAACATGAGTAATCAATCACCATGATGTTTTCTTTCAAGAGAAGAGGTTGAATTTTGTGATTTTTTGATAGATATGGGTAATACGGATGAGGAAAAATGAGACTACGTGGTCAATTTTGGAATGGAAGTGTGTGTAGGAGACATGAGTTCACCATGGTTTCTCTTATTCTTCAAGGTTGAGAAGAAGGTGAGTAGGGTGCAAAGAGGAGCGGTGAGAGAGGTGGGGATGATGAGTGGAGAAGTGTGTGTGAAAGAGGAAAATGATAAAGTGGAAGAGGGAGTGTGGCTGCATAGCATGGGAAAACTGGGGTCCACCAATAAAATCATAGCTCACAGCTCGTAGCACAAAAAAATATGAAAAAAGTTGAGGTAAAAGTTGAGCTTACGAGCTACAACTTTTTTTTTTATCACCTTTTCAAATTCGGGGAGCATGTGATCTTTAAAAATTCCGCAAAACCGATTGTTTTTTCCACTGCACAAAGTCCTTGTGAGGTCCTTCTTTGGATGATTCTTTTGAATACCTCCAAGAGTGAGCTCCCCATGGTGCATGCATGCATGCCACATATCCTTGACCTTATTTGGTGGGTCTATAATTGAAGATATTGTTGAGATCATGATATAAGTGAATAGTACAACTAAGAAAATCAAATACTGAGGGGTCTAAAAAAATATGTACATGTCAAATATAAATAATATAGGTGGAAAAAATATAAAGGGGTCAAAATAAATCTCTCTCATTATAAGTCTACCATAAAAAGATGAATATTTTTGGTGGTCTAATTTATGAGAGTAATAGAGAATAGATGTAGGAAGGAAACAATGACAATAGTGAAAAAATACACACATAAATAAACTAGTTTTTTTGGATTTTTGTTGGAATGGAGTTACACCAAAATTAAGAGAAGTTGCATTAAATTATTTTTATATGGAATAAAGAGTATGCAAAATGGTAAGAAAAAATATGGTAATGTTGAGTCAATGTACATAACATAAATAACACCCCATAGGTAGAAATATTTAAATAAATACCAAAATAATTATGAAAAATCCTTTTATTTAGGCCCTATATACAATGAAATATTTACACACAAATGGGCCATAATATACTTATATTTTATATATATATTTTTTTTTGGCTCAACTAGCCCAGTAACTAGATAATTAAGGGTTTTTAAGAAGATATGGAAAAAGTCCCCTAACTCAAACACACCTATATACAGTGAAATGGTAGGGATAGCCACAGTGTTTGGATGATTTTGGTAGGGTGAGGTAGCTTACTATGGCAATTATGGAAAGCCGAAAAACGGCTATCATTAGCCCCCCCCTTAGATAATGGTACATTCATGTACTATTTATCCGACCATACAACATGTAGATTGTGTAACGTCTGTCTTTGACTGCTCTTATCTTTGAAGAACCTTTGTTGTATGATTAAAAAACCTTGTGTGATATGAAAGGTTCTCAGAGCCATTAGCAGGATGTAATGAAGTGACTGAGTAAACCTCCTCCATTGAGAAAGTTTCCATAAGCACCCCGCAAGATCAAAGATCTTGAAACATATTTCCCAAAGAGAGATGTATGGTATGGAATCACTTACTAATTTCGGTTGAAGAAACTTCTAGATTTTATTGTTGTCTATCATTGCATCTATCACTATGAATGTGATATAAAAGATTGGTTGCTCTTCCTCCTTTGTAAAGTTGATGTATCGGCTACGATCTTCAAGAGCTTGTATGAGCAAATTCCTCAACTGTAGCTCATAAATTTCATTCAACCTAGGTAGGCTCATCAAGTCAAATTTTCTATGATCTTCATGATTTAGGAAATCTTGATCCATGCTTCCAACTACTATTGGAAGATATTGCAAATAGTTTACCACATAAGTAGATAACAGACGAAGGTTTCTATTGCTTTCAACACATTGGAAGAGAATAGATTTTGGTACTAATTGATGAAATATCCACATGTAGCAATCAACAAGTTTTTCATCTATGGTGAAGACCAAAAGCATCACAATGTGTGACCTCCATACACCAAAGAACCAAATGAAGAAGGTTTGGAAACATCCGTTCATCACCAAGTATTCATGTCCTCTTCCACTTAAGAAGGTATGGTGCCCCGGATGAAAGGTATATGTGAAGAGAGGAGAAGTTGACTTTGAAGAGGTGAAACCCAATGTGAAGATGATTGGGGCTTCAAAAGTTTGGATTTTCTTGCTAAGAGATTGTCCCATGAATGAAGAGCCCCCCACTAAAACACCATTGGAGAGAATGATACCCTTCCGACAGTTTCCTTTTATGACTTTATTTTTTACTACTCTCCCATGTTCTTCATCCCCTTCTAAGCCCTTCCTTTGGCAAGGTTGTAACTCCTCACATTGTACCACCTCAAAGTTTGATGGATTACTGTTTGATTTTTTGAAAACTTTGTCTCCTTGCATGATAGGTTCCTCCATGCTTAACATACATAGGTCATACCAATGCTTTTCAACATCCTCAAACACTTCTTGAATATTATCCTCACATGGATTCAACTCACACTCTTTTACTTTGTTTTGGAGTTGGCATTCCATGTACACAATCATCTCTTTATGAGCAATGTGGTTTATGATCTCCCCACCTATGATTTCATCTTCTTCTTCACTCTCTTCTTTTAGACGAGATACACTCTCAAAACTTTGCATAAGATCAAGGTTACCTTCAAGGTCTTCATTCTCCATAGATTCATGTTGCACAAAAGCTTCGTCTTCTCGGACTAGAAATTGATCCTCCGCCAAAAGGTTGGATGTATCCATTGTTGAATCATCAATGCCATTTGAGATATCTTGTGTCAATTTTTGCATGTTTGTGATAAAGGTACAAGGAAGAGATTCCACATTTGAATCTTGGCCACACACTTTAGCACTTGAATAATCAGTTGGCATGTAAGTAACTTCTTCAACATTTGTCGGAGTAGAAGGAGACAAGTATGGCAAAGGAGATGACTCCTTGATAGAAACGCTTTCATGATGGTTGGTTCTTCCAGCACGATGCAAACCATTTTTGATGTAGAAGTACTTGTGAAACTTCCTTCGGGCAATAGTGACCGCTTCTTCAAAGGTAGAGGGTCCACTACAAGTAACCTTAGTCTTTAGGAAAGGAGACAAACACGAAATAAATTTCTCCATTTTTACATAATCTAGAAATGTAGAACTAAACCCACATCCTCCCCATTGATGAGAAAAAATATCCTCATAAGCATAGTAGTCTTCACCATGTTGTTGAAGTCTCCCTAATGAAGCCCATGCTTTCTCTGTTGTTGGAAATTTAGAGAATCTGGTCCTCAAAACTTTGGAAATCTGGGTATATCCATCTTCAATCTGAGAATACATACTCCAAAACCATTGCTCAGTGTTCCCTCTAAGGCATAGCAATAGAAAATCCCCTTTTTCAATGTCATCCCTTTTACCAAGGATACGACAAACCATTCTAAAATCAGCAAGAAAATCATCAACATCTTCTTCTAGATTTCCGAAGAAGATTGGGATATCATAAAAGGTATAGCGTGTCATAGTCTCTCAATGCTAGAACCACACAAAGATTAGCTCCAAACAATCATTTTCTCTCATGAAATCAACTAACTACACAAAGTTTTGAAAGGTCTTTCATGAATTCTAGATTCTTATGTGAAAATGTTTTTTCCTGTCTTATGTTATGCTAATCCAAACCATATTCTAGATCAATTTTTGTTTCCTTGAAATTAAGCTCGGTCATACAAGTTTTCATGATTCATATAATCTACTTGATTATGCTAAAATTCAAACATTCATGCAATACAATAACAATAAGCACAAAGTCATTCCTCCGTGGAGGCACCAATTTGAGGCGGCCCCGGGTAGGCAACAAGAAGAGTGGCCTCTAAGCACTTTTCTAGGCTCCCGTGCTGCTCAATTGGGTTGGGGTTGGAGAAAACAGCAAACACACACACAAACCCGCAACCTAACCCTACACAAATTTAGGGCATCACCTAGTTTTGGATGCGAACTAGGACGTGTAGAGAGAGAGAGAGAGAGAGAGAGAGAGAGAGATAGTGCTCGGGCTGCTTTGAAATGTTCAACAGTGATCAAGCAAACACAATTATATATGTAAGAAAAAGAGGGAAGGGGGAGGGGGTGATTGTTGCACTAATACCTTCTTACAAATCTATCATGACCAATGAAAGTGAGATTAGTATTTGTTCAACATAGCTTGAGTAAATTACACCACAACACATCACAAGAAAAGCCACCCCAGTCACTGTCTTAAAGCCAGGGGAGTCCTCTCCACCCTGTCGCCCTCTTACAGTATGTGGGATTTATGGCTAAATTGATGACAGCACCCAGAGACAAGCTCTCAAGAACTTTTAAAAAAAACACCAAGACACTTACACATCATTGTTGTCCATTACTTTACGTTGCAAGAGAGACAAAGTATCCAAGCTTACTCCGAATCCGCTCTCCTTGATTCAATAAATGGTGGGCTTACACTAGTAGGAGAAATGATAGATTTCCTACTCTCAATTGAATGATCACTCTCTCTTACAATGGCATAGAGTTCCCTTGCTAATCACCCCTAATACAACACATGCATATGCATAAGACAATGATCTTCCACTCAAGAGCTCCTTCTAGAGAGGTTGAGCTTGGATTCTCAAGCTATAGCATAGTGCTCTTGCTTATGGCTCCCCCTTTTTGTGCTAGCTACACCCTCCTTTTATAGCTATTTTGAGGGCTAGGGTTACTCCTCTAACCATGGTTGGGTTAGATTTTCAGCACTTATCTAATTTCTTTTGCTTGGAATTATCAAGAGTTGGTGGGGATAGATGAAGGAAACAGAGAGGAGAGAAGTGGACGAGATAGGACTTTTCATACTAGGTTAGTGTTAGTAAATTAGTAGAGTTAGTATTTTTATTGATTTACAAATGGAATTGGATATTTACAATGGGAGTATCCATATAGGATACAAATAAGGAAGAAAAAACTCTTAATAGGTAAGAAAATATGGATTTCTTACAATGTTGATGCTCCAAGTGTCTTGAGTAGGGTCAATTTTGACGCTTGTTGACGGTCCACTAGCTTTGACGGTACGTTTTTTCTCCACTCTTGACCTTCCTTGGGAGCCAAGGTAAGTGAACATGAGTAATCAATCACCATGATGATGTCTTTCAAGAGAAGAGGTTGAATTTTGTGGTTTTTTGATAGATATGGGTAATACGGATGAGGAAAAATGAGACTAGGTGGTCAATTTTGGAATGGAAGTGTGTGTAGGAGACATGAGTTCACCATGGTTTCTCTTATTCTTCAAGGTTGAGAAGAAGGTGAGTAGGGTGCAGAGAGGAGTGGTGAGAGAGGTGGGGATGATGAGTGGAGAAGTGTGTGTGAAAGAGGAAAATGATAAAGTAGAAGAGGGAGTGTGGCTGCATAGCATGGGCAAATTGGGGTCCACCAATAAAATCATAGCTCACAGCTCCAAGCTCAAAAAAATATGAAAAAATTTGAGGTAAAAGTCCAGGTCACCGGATACAACTTTTGTTTGTATCACCTTTTCAAATTCGGGGAGCATGTGATCTTTAAAAATTCAATAAAACCGACCGTTTTTTCCGCTTCACAAAGTCCTTGTGAGGTCCTTCTTTGGATGATTCTTTTGAATACCTCTAAGAGTGAGCTCCCCATGGTGCATGCATGCATGCCACATACCCTTGACCTTATTTGGTAGGTCTATAATTGAAGATATTGTTGAGATCATGATATAAGTGAATAGTACAACTAAGAAAATCAAATATTGAGGGGTCTAAAAAAATATGTACATGTCAAGTATAAATAATATAGGTGGAAAAAATATAAAGGGGTCAAAATAAATCTCTCTCATTATAAGTCTACCATAAAAAGATGAATATTTTTGGTGGTTTAATTTATGAGAGTAATAGAGAATAGATGTAGGAAGGAAAAAATGAAAATAGTGAAAAAATATACACATAAATAAACTAGTTTTTTTGGATTTTTGTTGGAATGGAGTTACATTAAAAATAAGAGAAGCTTGCATGAAATTATTGTTATATGGAATAAAGAGTATGCAAAATGGTAAGAAAAAATATGGTAATGTTGAGTCAATGTACATAGCATAAATAACACCATAGGTAGAAATATTTAAATAAATATCAAAATAATTATGAAAAATCGTTTTATTTAGGCCCTAAATACAATGAAATATTTACACACAAATGGGCCATAATATACTTTTTTTTTTTTTGGCTCAACTAGCCCAGTGAGTAGCTAATTAAGGGTTTTTAAGAAGATATGGAAAAAGTCCCTTAACTCACACACACCTATATACAGTGAAATGGTAGGGATATCCACAATGTTTGGATGATTCTGGTAGGGTGAGGTAACTTACTATGGAAATTATTGAAAGCCGAAAAACGGCTATCACTATCATAGAGGGTATCTTGTGGCCCTAGGTCCATAGGGTGCAAACATAGAGCATGGATGAATTGTTACTAGCACAGAGGGAACCCTATGGCCCAAAGGCCATAGACTGACAACATGTAGCATAAAGGGTTTCTTGCTAGCATAAGAAGTACACCTTGTGGCCCTCAGGCATAGATGGTTTCTTACTAGTGCTCATAGAGGGCATCTTGTGGCCCTATGACAACCCATGGCCTTAGGGACATAGGGTGACACATAAATAAAGTACCATATGGATTTGAAGCCATAGATATATTTATATGTTGAGACCTCCTAACAATCCTAACCCTATGGCCTTGAGGCCATAAAGAGACATGTTTTGGACTATCTTAACACTAGGTTGGTAACCTAACAGGACATAAAAGTGTCCTTTCAAGGTTTTGATAATAACCTCCAAAACCATAGTAGATCCACTCATTTTGTAAAATCCTTTCATGAGGTTATAGTTCAAGGCCTACTACACATGTAAAAAATAAGAAACTTGTAAAATTTCTCATCTTTTGGTCATACCAAGCCTCCAAAGTTGATGGACCAGTACATTTTCATCAAAACAGTCATTTCTTACGTTTTGTTGCATAAAAATAAGATTAGGGATTTTTGTAGGACTTGAGATAAATTCCCTAGTTAACTTCAATGGGTTGGTGATCAGAACATATGATTTCTTCTCACTCGCTATTTTTTGTTTTGCCAAAAGAAATAGGTACAAAAAAGTTGAATTTTTACTATTCTGCAAACCTATCATCAAAGTTTCTATAGCCACGCTCAATACAAATAATATATGCATGTTTTCTTAGTTCCCTATTGTCCTTTAGGTTCATAAGGATCCATGGAGCATGTCAAAAGAATATTACATCTCTTACCAAGGGGAATCTTGGGGACAAAGATGAAGTGCTAAATACAGCAAACATGAAAAAACTGGGTTCAACATTATGAGTTGTAGAATCCCATAGAAACTATTCAATATCTAGCCAAATTTGATCCTTATGACTAGATATGGTTATTACCTACAAAATGCATGTAGTTGTCACAAGAAACTAACAATATTGAAAAAGCTATACTTGATATACTAGAATGTTTTGTTTTCTTCTATAATTGAAAAAATCAACCATCGTTGTCTACTATGCAAAATAGGGTATTAGGTGTCCCAAAACTCAAGTAATATTAGCTTTATGTTACAATATGCGACCTAGAAAATCAAACCTGCATTTGGATATCATGAAAGCCACCAAAAAAATCATAGAAGAGCTAAAATTGGCTAAAAAACATGATTTGACAATTTTTGTAATTTGGTCATAACTTACAACTTTAACATTTATTTCTCCCTAGAAGCATCAAGACATGTTGAGTACTAGTTAAGATAGTTCTCTAGCATTATAGACCTCACAAACATGAATTCTAGAGTGGTATAGTTACAAAAAGTTTAAAAAAGCCAAAAATAGGACCCATTTTTTCACACAGTTTAGGTTGTGAAATGTTGTGCAAGGACAAGGTTAAAGATGGAATTGATATTCCAAAAAAATGTCGAGTTTTTTTCAGCTCATGAGACAACTTTATAGATAGATAGCACCTCAAAATTCATTTTGAAACTCTTGACATAATTCAAGGAAAATGGTCACTTAACAGGACATAAAAGTGTCCCAGGACATAAAAGGTCATAGAGATATCTACAAAGAGAATCCTATGCCATGAAGGCCATAAGAAACTTAGTCAAGGAAATCATCCAATGCAAAAAGATCATGTAAATACAAAATGAGACTTGTGCTCTAGAGCTTAAAGGCATAAATGTTTCTCCAAGTATACTTCTAGGCGCCACCATCATGGACAAAGAGCTAATGTAGCTAGATAAAGATTAGGAATCTCTAGACAATAAGGAGCATAAAAATAAATTCATTGTACATGTGTTGTCCGTTAGTAAATTTGCTATTTGCGATTAGTTTTTTCTAAGAGTGTGATAAAAAAGATTTATCAAAATGCAGATACTTTGGAATCTAAAGTTAGGTGTTCTTTAAACTTGAAGTCCTTCAACAAGATATTGCGGCTGACAAAGTTTTACTCGAGATCGTTGGTATAGACGATGCTCATGGGATTGACCCTACTGAGAAAGATTCTATCAATCTCCATGTCAACCAAAGAGTTTCTGAAGAAGATGACAAGAATCTACATGTTTTTGAAGGTCAACTGCTACGACAACTGGAGATAAATTTAAAGAGTAATCCAATGGAAGAAGACAGTGAAAGTTCCAGAACATGTGCAAGGCAAGAAGAAGAATCCAATGAAAATATTATAGTAGCCCAAGATTTGGGAATCGGATTGCATGACACTACAATGGAAGTAGAAGGCAATGCAAGTTCCAGAACATGTGCAACACCAGAAGGAGAATCCAACACAAATATTTTAGCACCCCAAGATTTGGAAATCTAAGTGCATGGTGAGTGAGACCTTCCATCCACCAACAAACCAATGTTGACTATAATAGTGAGCTTGTGTGGATTTTTCCTGAGGAGATGCTGGCAAAAGTCCAAGAAAATGAAGAGCTTAAAGTTTCAACATGAGCATATTGTTCTTCGTCCAGGATGCATTGAGTTTTTAAAGGCTCTACTTAGCAATTTCAATGTAGGGATATGGTCAGCTGCTAATGACATGCATGTTATGGACATCATCAAGATTTTAGAAAAGAAAGCTAAAGAAAAATTTCCATTCTTTATGATCTGGGGGTAGGGCCAATGTTAATCATGTGTTGAATCAAGGATCACTTGCTTAGTAATCCAGGAGTAGAAGCACTTTTCAAACTGTTGGCTATTGCATCATCAAAATTTGGGCTTGATGAAAGAAGATTGCTTCTTGTAGATGATGAACAATTAAAGGGATGCGTGAATCTTGCATTGAATTGTATTTTTCCACCATCATTTTATCTTGATGATGAGGAGGATAATATCCTCCTTGGGGAGATGCTACCATATATCAAAGCTCTCAATCATGTTAGTGAAATTCGCACAGTTACAGGGTCTCATTTATATGGACAAGCACCTATTGCTCA
The DNA here is from genome assembly GCF_014529385.1 of Adiantum capillus-veneris. NCBI lineage: Eukaryota > Viridiplantae > Streptophyta > Polypodiopsida > Polypodiales > Pteridaceae > Adiantum > Adiantum capillus-veneris. The sequence goes on from NC_140931.1 coordinate 41,960,479, forward strand.
AGGTCATGAGCTTTATAACCGTATACACAAGGTTGTTGCAGAGTGGGAGGAGAGAAATCTAATTTTTCTAGGAAAAACCTACTCCACGGGAAGGCTACCAGAAGTTTCTCGTCCTCTTCACGATGAGAAAGTTGCAACATCTAGTACTAGTGGAATGTCCACTCGAAGTCAAGACGAGAAACTTTCAGCACGTGATCGAGAAAAAGTAAGCATCTTAAAGAATATCAAATCGTTATCAGCCTTGAAAGGTACAGAAGAAATCATGCTTGCCCAAAAATTGGGATACAAGGAGTCTATGATCAAAGTACATGAAGCCAAGAATTATATAAAACATCTAAAAATTCAGTATGATCTCAAATAGCCCTATATCAAGAAATGATGGAGAAATGTTTTGTAACATTTTGTCATTTACAAAGATCTTTATGTACTCAGAGACTTTGTTAGAGTGCTTAGGGTTTCAAGATACATGAAGATGTAGCTGATTAATAGTTTTTAATTTTTCTTCCAATACTATAAGTAACTTTTGAGTTTTGTGTGCCAAATGCTCCTTTTTTTTAAAAGATTTTATAGTTGTTTGCTTTGAAATTTGAGTTCATTGTGCCATCAAGGACAATCTACATGTTCATAAGGTCAAATCTTGCTCTATGACCTTGGGGGAATTGCACTTTATGGTCTCAACACCCTATGACTCTAAGGCCATAGGGTCATATTTTGGCATGTGTTCTTGCATAAGACTTACTAAGTGTAACCAAAAATTAGCACGCTATGTCTCTAAGGTGTTTAACACACTTAAGATCTCTATATTAATTATTTTTTTTAATCATTTCAGGGCTTCTAAGAAAAAAAGTTTTGCTATTAGATTATCACAAAATAGAGGAGCTCCCTTTCATATTACATCAAATATCACATTCAAACCAAGAGCAATGGTTTCATTATCTACCAACATCTTTTAAACAGGAGAAAATAATGCTTATCTTGGATTTAGAGGGTGTGCTTCTTGCAACATTTGAGCTTCAATCAAGGCCAACCTGGACCAACTACATGTGCATTGTAGAAGATAACAGTGAGGCGTATGCGGTGCGTCCAGATGTAGAGTATTTCTTAAGATTTTTCTTTGAGTTCTTTGAGGTTTGGATTTGGAGCTGCCATAGTTTACAAAAACCTCAATACATAATCAAGACATGTTTTCCTACACAAACTCACAAATTCAAGATGATTATGGATAACAGGTACTGTCAAAATTTAAATTTCATGATCGATTACAAAAGAGCCTATCACAAAAATCTTTCGACCATATGGAAGCTATTTGATTATTTAGAGGGGGGCAACACTATTATATTTGATGATAGTCCATATCGAGTGATGTCGAATATGCAAGGAACTTATATGATTTTTCCAAAGTTTTGGAACCAACCTACCCAATTGCTTCAAAGTTTTTTTAAAAGATGAAATTGTTCCATGGTTATGTGGATGGTTGTATGCTAAAGACAAGAGAGACTATACCATAAGAAATTTTGTAATGTTCCATCCTGATCCTAAGACTCATTATGTAATGCAATGTTATATGTGTCAAAGGACTCAAAATCTCAAGAGAAGGAGGCCACCTTAAGTGTACTAGTTAAGTATTCTAAATATCATCTACCAAGTATTTGGCATTGTGTACTTTTCAAATTTTAAACTTGATGAAATGTTGTGGGATAGCTTGAAAAATCTTTAAACTATTTTTTTAATGAAGTGCATCCTATTGCGAGGAGACTTCTCTCATTCAAGTTCTTTGGTTTCATTGTTTGATGCTTCTATGGTATTGTTAACTTTTTCTTCTTAGTAATTGTCTTTATTAAGTGATCCAAATAATCAGAATGTTCTTGACATTTGGTAACGGTGTTTTTTGAACACCCTCAATCTTGGAGATATCATGCTCTTTCTAGTTAGTACTTTGTTGTACATGCGATGAAGACCATCATTTTTATGAAACTGTCAAGTTGGTGGTAATCTTTGTGTGTATACTGTATACTATTTTGACATAATCAATGTATACAATTCGTATTATTCATATTAAATTGTGTTCTTAAACACCTCCTTTTTTTGAGACACTATCTCTAAAACCTTTGAGTGAAGTTTTAAAGCATGTACTTGATGTAAAAAATCTTCATCTTAACATAGATTCTTTGGCACAAACTTATATTAGGAGTTTTTATGTTGTAGCTTTATGTTAAGAAACAAATTCAAAGTTAGAATTGTGATAGTTTATCTAAGTAAGGCCTCCTTTAACTTTGTATAGTTCAATACAATACCAAATGGAATTATAGGTGCAATAGATGACATCTTATGGTCTTAGGGCCATAGGATACTCTATATTATTGTTTAGATTGTTTAATTGTTTGTGAACATAGAGCACAGAGGGTTTTTCTCACTACCATAGAGGATATCCTATGGCTTTCGGGCCACATGGTCTCAATATTGAGCGTAGACGATTTCTTACTAGCATAGAGGGTACCTTGTGTCCCTAGGTGCATAGGGTGCAAACACAAAGTATAGACGATTTCTTACTAGCACAGAGGGCACCCTATGGTCTAAGGCCATATGGTGACAACATATAGAATAAACAGTTTCTAACTAGCACACTACAAGAGGCTCTTCACATTAGCGACGCTCACACAGCGACGCTCCAAAAAAAAATTCCCGGCGTCGCTATGAGCGTCGCTATAAGCGTCACTATGAGCGTCGCAAATTTCTTTGTAAATTTGCGACGCTCATAGCGACGCTCATAGCGACGCCAGCTGGGGTAAAAAAAATAACCGAGCGCGCCCAAAAACTCAGATCTCAGATCTGAGTTTTTCGGCGCCCTCAAGCAAAGAGCAGGTAACGCTCTCCCTCACTCTCTCTCTCTCTCTCTCTCTTTTTCTTTTACACACACACACACACACACACACACACACGCACGAGGAGAGGAAGGAGAGACAGGTATGCTCCTTCCCTCTCCTCATTCTCATGTTCCCTTCCTTTCTTTCTCTCTCCCTCGCTCTCTCTCTCACACACACACACATACACACACACATATAGTGTTTTTGAGAGAGAGAGAGAGAGAGAGAGAGAGAGAGAGAGAGAGAGAGTGCAAAAACGCACACACATACATAAACAAAGAATGCACACACACATTGAGAGAGAAAAAGAGAGAGAGAGCATGCATAAACAAAAAACGCACGCATTGAGAGAGGAAAAGAGAGAGAGAACATGCATAAACAAAAAACGCACACATTGAGAGAGGAAAAGAGAAAGAAAACATGCATACGATCCAAAAAAACGCACACACATTGAAAGAGAAAGAAAGAGAAACTAAGGGAGCGTCGTAGGAAACTAATTAAAATTAAAAGACCTAAAGATCTAGCCGACGAGGAGTTGAACTGAAGACCTATTATTCAAGAGAGAAATGGCATAATCAATCTATCATACTTGGCATGGGTGATAGAAAGGTTATACCATTTATCTCTTTTTATTGGCACACACATCCACACACGCGCACACACACAGGAAGAAGAGAGTTATAACGTCGTAGGAAACTATTTTAAAAGACGTTAAAGATTAGGTTATATGTAGACTTACATTAAATTAGATTTAGGTTTATTTTTAACTAGATTTACATTTATTTAAGTTAGATTTAGATTTATGTTATATTAGATTAGATGCGGGTCTCCATAGACTGCGATGCCTGCATGAAGCGGGTGAAGAAAGCCCTCAATGGAATATAGGGTATTGCTGCCTTCTCTCATAGTGGGCTCCGTCGATCCAAAAGTACTGGTGAAATGTCTTCAGAAGATAGGGAAGAAGGTGGATCTTCAGGGCGGCAAGAGTCACTACATCCCCGACACAATGACCATCTAGACAACCTCTAGTCATTAGACTTACGTTAAATTAGATTTAGCTTTATTTTTAGTTAGATTTACGTTTATTTAGATTTACGCTTATTTACGTTAGATCGAGTCCACGCAAAAATTACTTACGGTTTAGGGTTTAGAGTTAGACGAACAGTGAAAAGATCTACTGTGAAAAGATGTTAAGATGAAGTGAAGTGCTACAGCTAGAGAAGAGGCAAAGGGATTTTGTCCACTACATGCAGTATCATGTAGACGTGGGTGTCTAGATTTCTTGTACCCACAAATATAGGTATTGACCAATAAAGACGAGATTATAACCCGGTGGTTCTGATCTCCGTGCACCTCTAGACCGAGGTGTGCGGGGATTGGACATGACTAGAGAATGTGAGGTAAAGAGAGAGAGAGAGAGAGAGAGAGAGAGAGAGAGAGAGAGAGAATGCTTTGATCAGAGGTATTCTAATGTGGACCATGCATGACTATCCCGGGCTAACAGAATGCTCAGGTGATCTATTGACACTCCTCTCTCAGACACTGTAAATCTGGTTTTTCCCCATAGTTGATCTATTATCATGTGTATACATGCAAGGCTTCAAACAAGCGGATACAGAGCATGTGTCACATGTGGACCTAGACTGAATGCACGTAGGGCACCCTCACTGAAGAAGCAAATCTACGAAGGTCATCAAGCGTATCTTCCGGAGAATCATGTGTTACGCGACGGCTTTTTGGGAAGAGAGCCACCAAGGATGTCCGCACAAGCATGGTTAGAGCAGAAGGAGATGTGCGATGACGGATTGCCTCCAGGGATGAAGAGACTATCTCTATGGTACGAGTTACCATACTGGCCTCGACTCGTGATCAATCACTTGCTCGATCCAATGCACATATTCAAGAATGTGGGTAATCTACTATGGGACCATTTGACCGGCAAGAAAGATACTTTGGGAGCCAGAGTTGACCTTAGAAATGTGGATCGTATGGAGCAATATTGGCCGCAAACAGCGTCTGATGGATCGATAAAACTTCCTAAAGCACCATGGATTTTCACAGGAGCCCAAGAACGCAAAGTAAAAGAGGCCATTCGATCTTTGCGGACCCCCACTGGCGTAATGCACTCGCTCCGAACGTGTTTTACTAAAGAAGGAAAGCTTACCGGTTTGAAGTCACACGATTGGCATAAAATGTGTCAGGTACGTTCATAGTGGACTTTAATATCATTGCATAAAATGTGGACTTTAATATCATTGCTGCACATACTTTACAGTTTATTTTACCGGTTGCCATTGAGGGATGTTTGTCTCTCGACATCCGTAACACAATCTACAAACTTGCAAAGCTGGTGCAATGGATCTCACAAAAGGAGATCGACGTAGACTCCATACCATTCGCCAAACTAAATGCTGCGGAGCTTGTGTGCATGTTTGAGAAACATTTTCCTACTACAATGCTAACCATTCAGGTGCATCTTCTTATTCACATAGTTGATGAGGTGGAAATAGCTGGCACAGTTCATTCCAGATGGATGTTCTTCTTAGAGCGTTTCATGAAAACGCTTAAGGGATATGTGCGTCAAAAGGCACGTCCGGAGGGTAGCATGGCAGAAGGTTGGTTGGTATCAGAGTCCCTAGTGTACATTGGAGAGTGGCTAGACGGATTTGATAAATCCCGGGACACGCTATGGCGAACCATAGATGATGAGCGCATATCTGGGATTGTCATGTGCAATCTCGGTGTTGAGAAGAAGATGACGGAAGATCTAGAGGCTAAAATCAACCGATTTTGCATGCTTCACAATCCAGTGATGCAAAAGTGGATTTCACAATATGAGGATGCAAAGCAAGAGCGACAAAGGGCACGAATCGAGTGGAGACGGGGAAGACGACCACCGATGCACTATCCAGCGGTTCTGGAGAGCCTACCAACCTTCATGAGCTTAAGATGGTTGCACAACCAATTGAAAAGCGCACAACAATGCGGTGACGAAGTGACTGAAGAAGAGTGGGAGTACTCTCGGGGTTGCGCGACCAAGGTAAGTTTGCAATGTACGACTAGCAAGTGACTTTATTTATAAACGTTTGAACGGCCACTCATAATCTTTGTTCGTTGTAGTATAAGTCATACACAGCAGCATGGTGTAAAGGTCGACATTTTAGGGTGGAACGAATCGACAAAAAGCGTTTTACTCAAGATTGTGGAATCATGGCAAAATTTGAACAGTCTAGTCAACGACGTTCCTCTGATGCAGATCCCGTGGTGGCGGAACTCACTTACTTCGGCACGCTGCAAGAGATTTTGAGGATCGATTACAGAGGATTTTTTGTCGACTTGTTCGACGTGCAATGGTTCAAGATAATCATGGAGGGTCGAAACGCTACTGTGCGTAGAGGAGAGTCTGGTTTTCTTGAGGTGGATTCTACTAAGAAATGGACTGACCTAAGAGACACTTTCGTACTACCCGAGCATTGTGAACAAGTAAGTATATATATAAATAGTTAACATCCCCCTTTTACAAGTTATGTGCTTGAAAGCTCTCATGTAAGTTATGTGGCTTTGGCAGGTAGTATTTCATCCTACAAAGTCTACATCAAACTGGTGGTACGTCATAGAGTTAGCCCCTCGTAGTGCAAGGACGTATGAAGGCTACCATGTGCCAATCACAACGACATCAATGGAGGAGATCAGAGAAGATGCTCAATCAGAAGCCGCTGCGGTGGTGCCAGACGAGCATCAAGATGCTACTGCTCTATATGGGGTGCATGCAGAGGAGCTACAAAATGAAACAGAGGATATGTGTTTAAACGGAGAGCTCTATATAGATATAGGAAGTTATGCTGAGTTATGCGAGGATGAGAGAGAGATCTCTTAAAGCCACAAATATTGTATTTGAACAATTTTGCTCCGTGCTGTAAAAGCTCTAGCTCTCTAAGTAGCTTCCATGGTGTGTAACGCTCTTTTCTACTCGCGCTCACATCTTTTGATTGAAAATTCTGAGTTTTCGACTTGCCTCTTCTACCACTCGATTCATTGCGTCATTGTATTTATATGCGTCATTACGTCATTGTATTTAATGGTCTTTGCGTCATTGTCTACTCTATTCATTCAATATTAAGTTTAAATATTCGTGTGTTTAATGCAGGTATGGATGATGAGGAGTTTCTTTCTTCTTTGTCACCGCAGCAGAGACAGTGGTACGTGGAGCGTCATCGCTCTGGCGCATCATCGCGCGTTCCTACACCATCCGCATCTCCCTCTCTTTCGGAGCATTCGGCGCGCTCCGAAGCTTCGGCGTCGACGAGACGAGCGTCACACTCTTCTAGACACCGGCGCTCTAGTGGTGGCGGTGGCGGTTGTTGTGGGGATTCCGCCACCGATGCCTCCACACCGCCTCGTGTTCGACGAGGCTCTTTCCCCTCCCCTTCTTTGCCCGCCCCCACACCAGCCACAGCATCGCCGTCTACGCCAGGTTTTGCACGGCTGACTGTTCCTAGAAGCTACACACCTCTACCTACTCCGCCAGGAGCCACCCCACTCGACACTCCTCGCTTCGGGGCCCAGACGCCGGTGGAGACACCTGACGTCCGTACCCCCATCGACACGCCGCTAGAGACCCCTGCCGGGACACCCAGGTTCACGCGTCATCGGCCAGAGGGCTTGCCTTACTCCGTCGACATCAGCGGCGGCATCATCATGGATGATGACGGCAAGAAGGTGATCTCGCGCATGCGTGGTCTTTGCTCTCAGCTGTTTAGACACTATATACTAAACAAATGGAGTGAAGTACCAAGTGATTTAAAAAACAGAGTCATCAGCATACTTCATGATGAGTTTCCCGTTCCAACACGGGATCAGCGCTTCAATGAAGACCTGATGAAGATTCGAATGCGCGAATACTGCAAACACAAGCGTTCCGAAGTGCAAAAAGCAATCAAGAATGGGTGGAATAGGCCAGATTGGCTGGCCAAAGAAGATTGGAAGAATGCGAAGAAAGCAGCGCGCGAGAATCCCGACAAGTGGAAGCAACAAAAGGATGCAGCCAGAGCGCGAGTAGAGGCAGGGAGCTCGCACCACTTGGGGAGCGGTGGATGGGCATCATTTGAGGCCAATTTTGTAAGTCTTTTCACATTGCTCTTTATGCATGTTCGATAGTTTAGGGTTTATGAGTTTTTTAGTTCTAACATAATGAAATCTTTGTATGTTTTGACAGTGGTCGATGACAGGACGTGATCCCACACCGTACGAGCGCGAGTACGCAGGCAGGAAGGGCTTAAACGCCCTGATGGACATTCTCAGTTCTCGCAGCGGCATGGTTAGTATTAGGGTTTACTCTTTTTTATTTTTTGTATTGTTTTATAAATGTCGTTATATGTTTATACTTACTGAAAACTGTCTTATTGTCTTTTTTTGCAGAATCCGACAGATACGCCGCTTGGACGCGATGAGACGTCTGATTAGACGACGTCAGTTTAGCCGTATCTAGATAGCATTAGTTTAGGGTTTCTCATAGCTTATGTATCATGAGACGGATTTTATACGTCTTTTTGAACCATGTATATTATTACATTTGTCACCGCAATTCCTTTTGCCAATCAATTCTTTATGCCTATGATGTTGTACAATTGTCATTATTACATTTGCCAATCAATTCAGTTTGTCTATGATGTGTACAATTGTCAATTTTGCAAACAATGCGTCTTGTGGGTGACTATTTTGGGTCTATTATTTACCTTTGCACTTTTTTTAAAAAGTGAATCAAGTACAATATGGTTGATGGGTGGCAGGCATTCAATGTCCTGCCACCAAAAAAATATTCTCTCAGGCGTCGCTATATGCGTCGCTATTTATGGCTCTGTAGCGTCGCTATATGCGTCGCTATACTCTTCTGTGAGAGCGTCGCTATAAGCGTCGCTATAGGCGTCGCTATGAGCGTCGCTATATAGCGACGTCTATAGCGACGCCTATAGCGACGCCTATAGCGACGCATATAGCGACGCTCTCGTAGCGACGCTTTTAGCGACGCTTATAGCGACGCCGGGGGTTATAAAAACCCAGTGTATTTCCGTCGCTAAGAGCGTCACAAGAACACATAACCTCTTGTAGTGGCATACGAGGCACACCTTATGCGCCTGGGGACATAGATTGCCAAAATAGAGCATACAAGGGTTTCTTATTGGCATAAACAACATCTTGTGGCCCTAAGACAACCTACAGCCTTAGGGACATAGGGTGGCACATAAATAAAGTCCCATATGTCTTTGAAGCACTGTATCTCTTTATACATTGAGACCAGCTAACAATCCTAACCCTAGCCTTGAGGTCATAAAGAGACATATTTTGAAATATCTTAAAGTCATAGATATGTCTACAAAGAGCACTATATGGCCTTAAGGGCATAGATGCAATAGATGGCATCTCATGGTCTTATAGACATAGGATATTCTATATTATTGTTTTGACTTTTTAAGTGTGAAATATTAGTTTGAATGTTGTTTAAATTAGCGTGTATTTAAAACTTGATAGCATGCTACAACACCATGACCAAATATTTTTTTATGCATAGATTAAGGTCACCAAATTTATGACAAGAGTGTTGAATAGTATTTGTCTTTACATATTATCTTTTTCAATTGCTGTAATCAATCTATATGCTGCTTTAAAATCATATCAATTGGTTTTTCTGACACCTCATTTTTTGAGAAGCTACTTCTAGAAGCATTTGTTGAATTTTGAAAAGCATTGATTTTATACAAATCCTCTTTCCAAGAACTATATTGGAGGTTTATTCTTAAAGTTTATAGTAGAGGAATTAAACTAGACTCACACAATCATGATAATTTATCTAAATTAAAGGCAACTAGAGCTTAGAAATCACAAAATAACACAATCCTAACATACACGCTTAGAATTTGGGAAACATGATTTTTCCAAATTATCTAAAATGGTGTTATATCATCAAGTCCAAGTTCTTGTACATTGTGAGCGCCTCCTCTTGCTCTCTTCTAGCTCTATACACTCTCATAACAGTTTGGCAAGACTGACATCATGGCTTACCTAGACATGCAACAATCTATTTTGGAAAGCATTACATCCACCTTGCAAAAGGTGCAACAACAAATTCAAGAGCTACACGGACATTGGAAAGAAGAGAAATCCCACTTGCCAAGTCTAGTGGTGCAAGAGCTTCAACCCCCATCCCATTACCAAGAGGTTCAACCCCCAGTGCAAGAACTCCATAAAGCCACTATGTGCCAAAATCCACCCATGATTTTCTCTAGTCCAATGGGTCAAGTAGAGAAACCACGCTTTCCAAGTCAAGTGGTGCAAGAGCCTCAACCACCAGTCCAAGAAGCCAATATGTGCCAAAATTTGCTCGTGGTTTCAGCTTGTTCACCACAACAAAGGAAGGAGCATGAGGACAACCTACCTGAAAAGTATGATGGGAGAGGATCAAAGTTTAGAGGCTTCTTCCAACAAGCGGAGCTGTTTATATGCATGCAACCAATTTATTCGGATGGTGCTTCTCAAATTAATTTCATCGGCACCCTTCTCTCAACATGCTTTGGAGAAGTAGTAGTTGAAACCAAGCTTAGAAAGCTACACCAAGGCTATCATCCTTCTTCATTCATTGGGGAAGGAATGGAAAACTTTTCTTTGAGGATATTTACCGCTATCATGAGCTTCCATGTGACATTATTTCAAACCAAGGACCAGAGTTGATATCAAGCTTTTGGAGAGGCTTGTTCAAGCTTCAAGTTGTAAAGATTAATCCCTCTCTATCCAATCATCCACAAAGTGATGGAAAAACAAAGGGGGTGAATCAAGCCATAGAACAGTATCATCGATGCACAATCAACTACCATCAGCACCCAAGGATGGATGTCCACATGAATCATCAAGTGAAGAATAGAACTGCCACAGATCCATCCATACATCTCCAAAGCATTCATAAATAATTGACGATGAATATTAGAAGAGCTCAACAAAGATATATGGTCAACATAGAGGAACACAAAATTCAACAACTACCATGCAAGGTTAAGGATCAAGTGTGGCCTCTCTACCATGATCTACGTATGTTTTGACCTTTTCAAAAGCTGAATTATCGAAGACTTGGACCATTCAAGATGGTTGGCCAAGTGATCCACTCACATATCATCTCCAGTTTCCGCAGTCTATGCAAATTTATCCAGTCTTCTGTGTTTCAGTGTTGGAGCCTTGTCATTGGTCCAAAGTTCATGAGTTCTATCAACACCATCCATGGAAGCCCCAGTCAAGGAACACCATTGCTCCTTGTGGAACTCATCGTTAGAGGAGGGGGTAATGTCATGGATGCTTGAGAGTCAGTCGCTGCCTGCATCATTGCCTACATCATTGCTAGAAGGCTCTAGAAGAATCTAGAAGGATCTACAAGATTCTAGAAGGTTTGAAAAGTATCAGGGAGACTCTACAATTTTCTAGAGGCATGGAGAAGATTCCAAAAGAATCTAGAAGTTTTTGGAAATCTCTAGAAAGTTGAAGAAGTATCTAGAAGGTTCTAGAAGAACTAGAAGGATCAAGAAGTTTCTAGAAGCTTGGAGAAGATTTTGGAAGAATCTACAAGTTTTTGGAAAGCTATAGAAAGTTGAAGAAGGATCCAGAAGGTTCTAGAAGAACTAGAAGGTTCTAGAAGATTTTAACCTCCTCAAGAAGAACCTAGAAAGTCCTAACCTCCTCAACTAACCTCCTCAAGCACTAGTATAAATAGGGGTCTTGGGCCACAAGCCCCTTAGTCTTGCCAACACCATTTGTGAGGCTCCTATGAGGAAATCCTCTTCTACTTCTTATGTTAAAGTCTGGTCCTTGCAAATCAAGCCTTGTCTTGTACTCAAGTCATGTAATCCAAGTCTTGTATCTAGCTCTCTTAATAAAGTATTATGTCTTATAATCAATATTAAGCTTATCATGAAGTCAAAGTTCTTGTACATTTGAGCGCCTCCTCTTACTCTCCTCTAGCTCTATACGCGCTCATAACAACAGTGATAAGAGCAAGCAAAACCAACCGGTAGGCGGGTCGCGCAAGTTAGTCTTTAATAACAAAGGACTAAACTGAACGCTCAAAATATGGGAACTCATAGTATAAGATAATAGGAAAAACTACCAAAGCACCCCCTCTAATTTGTGGAAATTCCAAAAATACCCCACATATTTTGTCATAAATTCCCAAAATGCCCTTCAAATTTTCCAAAATTGCCAAAATACCCCTAGGTGTGAGAGTAAATTTCTCCAAAGATAATTTTTTTTGGAGCTTGATATGTAGGCTTTGGAGATGAATTGCTTCATTATTTGTAAACATAATTGCCTTTTTTTGCGAGGTAATTTGTGACATGTTACATGCTAAGCACTCAAATACGGATCTCAATTGTAAAAAAGGAACAAAGATTAGGGAACCGAGAACAATCAAACCAACATAGATGATTGGAGTTTTTGAAATTTCTATAGATTAGAGGTATTTTGGTAACTTCCCCTAGGAGAATTTACACACTAACCTTCTCCCTCTCTCTCTCTCTCTCATGTGCACGCTGAAGACAAAGTGGGACAAATTGGCATTTGAGCATGGGTAAAAAAGTATCCATAGGTTATGGATGATAGTGTCCATCGTGTGTGTGTGTGTGTGTGTGTGTGTGTGTGAGAGAGAGAGAGAGAGAGAGAGAGAGAGAGAGAGAGACAAAGAGAGAGCGAGAGAGAGAGAGGGAGGGAGAGAGAGATGTATAAAGACGTGTCACACACACACAACGACATGTAACGGTGATAAGAGCAAGCAAAACCATCCGGTAAGCGGGTCACACGAGTTAGTCTTTCTATAACAAAGGAGTGAACTGAACTCTCAAAATATGGGAGCTCATAGTATAAGACAATAGGGAAAACTACCAAAATATCTCTAGTTTATGAGAATTCCAAACATACCACACATATTTTGTCATAAATTCCCAAAATGCCCTGCAAATTTTCCAAAATTCCCAAAATACCTCTGGTTGTGAGAGTAAATTTCTCCAAAGATTAAAAATTTTGTAGCTTTTCATAAGAAGACTGTTTGTCTATCAATACAACTACAAGATACTAAAACTAGAATTTGAGCTTGTTATGTAGGCTTTGGAGATGAATTGCTGCATTACATTATTTGTAGACATAATTGCCTTTTTCGGGAGGTAATTTGTGACAAATTACATGCGAAGCACTCAAAAACGGATCTCAATTGTAAAAACGAAATAAAAATTAGGGAACCGAGAACAATCGAACCAACAGATTAGAAAGTTGGGCTCGTGATAATTTTCGAGCACTACTCCACGCTGGCAGGTTGCCACCTCAGCCGTAGAGCCACGCTGGCCGTCGCGATGAAAGTCAATGTCGGCGCCGCTATGTACTACAGCCGAAAGCCTGCACACTGGAACCTCGGAAAGCTGTAGCTCTAAACGCCTGCACGGCTACCCACCGCCCGACTGCAGTGGGACTGCACTGGGAGCCCTTTCAATTATCACGAGCCTCAGTCCTTCATTTTCCGCCCTCAGGCGCTCTTTTACAGCCCCTGCATCTGCGCATTTATTTAGAGAGAGAGAGAGAGAGAAAAGAAAGAGACTCTTAGAGAGAGAGAGAGAAAAGAGAGAGACTCTTAGAGAGAGAGAGAGAGAGAAAGAGAGCACCACCCTGCTCTGCGCTATTTATTTAGAGAGAGAGAGAGAGAGAAGAGAGAGACTCTTAGAGAGAGAGAGAGAAAGAGAGCACCCTGGCCGGTCGAGCCGGGTCAGCCTGGTCTGCGCTATTTATTTAGAGAGAGAGAGAGAGAGAGAGAGCGTCAGTCCAGAGAAAAATGCAGAGAGAGAGAGAGAAGAGTATTTTTCTAAATACTCTTGGCAAAATCCAAGGAATATAGGAAATTGAAGTATGATTTTGTTGGAACACCGTGTGTGTGTGTGTGTGTGAGAGAGAGAGAGAGAGAGAGAGAGAGAGAAAATATGGCCAATTCCATGATTTCTAATTGCCAACCCAAGTAAATATAACTATATAAACTAAATAGCATAAATAGATATGGCCTAGCCTAGAGACTAAATGATAATTGCCCAACTCATTTAAAAGGCCAACCATATCTCTCTTAAGCCCTTGAGCTTAAGTCTCTCTGCATTACTATATTACCTTCTCTTCTCCATCTCTACATTCTATTTACTATCTAAATAACTTCATTTGCTTAAGCACTCTTGGCTCGTGATAATTTTCGAGCACTACTCCACACTGGCAAGTTGCCACCTCAGCCGTAGAGCCACCCTGGCCGTTGCGATGAAAATCAATGCCGGCTCCGCTGTGTACTGCAGCCGAAAGCCCGCACACTGGAACCTCGGAAAGCTGTAGCCACAGGCCTGTACCGCATGCACGCTCTAAACGTATGCGCATTTATTTAGAGAGAGAGAGAGAGAGAAGAGAGAGACTCTTATAGAGAGAGAGAGAAAGAGAGAAGGCTGGTCTGCGCTATTTATTTAGAGAGAGAGAGAGAGAGAGAGAGAGAAGAGAGAGACTCTTAGAGAGAGACTCTTAGAGAGAGAGAGAGAGCGTCAGTCCAGACTCCACAGAAAAATGTAGAGAGAGAGAGAGAGAAGAGTATTTTTTTAAATACTCTTGGCAAAATCCAAGGTTAATAGGAATGAAGGAATCCTAACCAAAAAAATTAAGGACAAACGTGAAATCCTGTTCCTATAGTGTCCTAGCTCATTACACTCATAAGAAAGAACATCAGGATGTTCAAGCTGAGTTGTTGTAGTTGCAACTACTACTATACAAGGAGAGGTTGATAAGCTTGATTAGCAAGTCTAGGGTTCCAGTTGTTGGGCCTTCCCCTTTGATTTCTAAAGTCTTCTCTCCCCATATTCGTGGTCATTTCTTTAAAACTAGAATGGTAATAGGACACTTTTATGTCCTTGGACACTTTTGTGTCGTGTTAAGTGACCATTAGACCACGCACGCACACTCCCTCTCTCTCTTCTCTTACTCTCTCTTCTCCGAAATGTCCGATTATTAACATCCTCTTTCCTCCAACTCTCTCTCTCTTCTCTTTCTCTCTCTCCTCCCAAATGTTCGATTATTAACATCCTCTTTCCTCCAACTCTCTCTCTCTTCTCTTTCTTGCCTCTGACTTGTGACACACCCTCTCACTCTTCCTCTCTCGTCTCGTACAACACGCCGTAAAGGTAGCCTTGTCTCTCTCCTTCTTTTCGTGTACCCCCGCTACTCCTTCCTGCCAATAGCATCTCTCTGGCTTTTACTGAGCGCCAGCCAGCTCGTGGTCCTCCCTTTTTTTCATTGACTCGCGTGCGCCAAGTCTGCTCCCTCTCGCTTCTCTCTCTACCACGTGGGTTGGATTGCGTGCTCTCACCCTCTCTCTCTTCCCTCTGCGCCAACGTGCTGCGCGCAAGGGTCCCTATGTTGTCTCATCAATCTCCCTCTCCTCCTCGATGGACACCCGCCATCAGCGCTACAAGACCCTACCCGCCTTCACGCACTGCAGCCATCTGCAGATTCCAGGTAAGCAAGGCATTAATTTATTTATCTATAAAATTTTACAACACCACAAACAAAAAAACAAAAACAAAAACAATAAAAAGGTTTTCAAAAAATCAAAAAAGGGTTTTAAAAACTCATTAAAAAAAGTCATTTTTTTAAATGCATAAATATACAAAAAAAAAAAATTAAATAAAATTAATTTAAAAAACGATTAGAAAATCACAAAAAGATATAAAAACTCACAAAAACATTTATAATAAAAAATACTTATTAAAAATTAAAAATGGATTAATTTTTAAAAAAAATCATAAAAAATGCACCCAAAAAAAAATCTTACAAAATTCATTAAAAAATAAAAAAATCACAAATAAATCAAAAAAATGATTAAAAAATTCATAACAGCCCCTAGAAAATCCTTTTAAAAAAATCAAAAAGTGATAAAAAATATCATAAATAATTAAAAAGTCATAAAACCTTCAAAAAAACATAAAAATAACAAAATTCACAAAAAAATTAGAAAATTATCAAAAAAATCTTTAAAAATCAAATTTTTGCCCAAAAAATCATAAAAATACCGAAAATTTTAGAAAATTCTAAATCTCATAATAAATTAATATAAATAAAAAGGAAGTCGTCGAAAGAGCTAGAAAGAGACAGAAAAGCAAAAAAAAAAAACAAAGCCGGAAGAGTCGCACATCGAGTAAACAACACAAAACCAAGCAAGTCCAAGAAAGCAAAGCCGAGAAAATTACACCATGCAAAGCAAATCAAATCAGCCGAAAAAAAGTGAGCAAAGAGACCAACTCAAGCAGTAGAGCGGCAGATAAATTTCAAAAATTTTGAATGCTAAAAATTGGCAGGTGCAAGCAATTGCATTGCAAATTAGCTTCTAATCGGATGAGCAAAGTACAGATCACGATGGATTCCGAATCAGGCTGTTCAAGGCCTAGGTTTTCATCGTTCCAAAAGGTTGCAATCAATTCTTACACTGTCGAGCTAGAGTTAAGCAACTCTTGTGAGTCTAAGAGAAGTCAACTGCAAAAGTGATCTGGCTAAAGCTGTTTAATCAAAACCAACCAGGAGAAATTCTGCTAATCAATACCAACATCTATAAGGAGACAGGTTTTATAGAACAAGCCAACATAAACTCAAATCAATCCGAGAATTCAAGTACAATCCAGCAAGCTAGTAGTAGATGCAACACATGCACAACTGCAAACAGAGCAGATTTTACAGCTATATGGCTACAATGGAGATAAAGTCTTATATGCAGATTCAGAAGGCCATATATACTTGATGAATAGCAGAAGAAACATACGAGCCAAGATCCTGTTAATCACAGTAAAGCAAGATTCAGAGAACTCCCAGATGTTCACAGACTTTGGTGGAGCCATGTATTGCAAGCTCAAGGATGATGTGCAGAAAATCGATCGAAGTGGTTATCCAAAAACCTTCACAAGCCCGCAAAGTATCCATTTAGTGAATATGCAATCATAATTATTGTACATGGATTACAGTGGTCAGATCTATAGTCAAGAACCAGAATTGCAAGATCCAACAAATGAACCAATAGAAGAAAATATAATTGGAGAACCTAGACAAAGACAATACAAAGGTCAAGATGGAGCATTCTACAACTTGATGCTTAGTGTTCTCAAAGAAGATTCCGACAACTTGGCAAGCACAGAAGCAGAAGCTCCTCAGGTAGAGCTTGACATGACAGAACCAAAATAAATACCACCAGTCATGGCATATTTCTCAGATTGTGGGTAAAAAGGTGAGCATTTTTCTGAAGATTGTCCAAGAAATCCAGCCAACAAGGACACATCAACTACCAAGCAAGGCACAAAGAAAATTGAAAATGAGAATCTCGATGTAAGTGCATTCAACTTGTCACTTTTAATGCAATCAGATGATTCTGTATTATCGTTAGAAGCACCAGTAAAAACAATGCAAGTTCAAAATCAGAATAAAGATGCACAGGCACCTGAAAAGCTTAAAATTGATTCTTTGAACAACAAATTCTTGCATGAATTTGGTCAAGGTGTCCAGATATCACCGAAGGTTGAAAAGACTGTTAAGTTTGCAAATAATTTTGCATCCACTGCCACAAGTGTGCAATCACTCACGAGCCCAAGGGACACATCAAACAGAATGAAGTTAGCTTTGTATGGTACACATAATTCATATGCACATTATGTAGACCAAAATGGAAAACTATACAAAAGGAATCAGCAAGTGTTTGAACGGCCCACATACCAGCTCATAGAAGTGTGTCTAGTGATAGACCAAAAAGGATGGTTCATTTCAGAGGAAAGAATCTATTATAATCCATCCTCTCTATAGCTCAAGGATACAGCCCGCGTGAACCCAAAAATCTTTTCAAAGCCAAACTCTCCTCCATCGAAAATCAAGCTTTGATTTTGTAACCCAACGAGCATATACTTTGACCAAAACAATCGTAGATATAGACGGGAGTCTAGAATCTATGATTTCTTAGGTCCTGAAACCACAGAAGCTCATATCATAGGAGATCCATGGGATCATGTCAAGGATAATGCTATCTACAGCTTGACTAGGGGAATAATTTGCCATGTTTCAAGGAGATAAATATAAAAATGTGCATAAGGTTTACAGATGCCGACCATGAGTAGTGCTACCCAAAGTGTACCTTCATAGTCCCAAGAAGTGAGACTAAACCAGAGCCAAACAATTTTGAACTCTCACAATGAAGAAGGCTATCGTGATCACCCTAGGAAGGGGGGAGTTGTAAATCCATCAAGCTCAGCTTATGTACTAGGAAATGCTACACCAGTTAGAAGCCCTAGAGCCTTTATCCAACATACCCCTTCAAGGAAGAAACCTTTGAAAGATCATATGGTTGTTGGAAGTTTACAATTCACTTAGGTTTCCTCAGAATCCGCAGACAATTGCTTCTATGAAGATCATCAAGGATAAAAGTTTCAGATGATCTCCGCAAATCAAAGTCAAAAATCGACAAATCCAATAGTGTTCAAACAGTTACATGTGACCAAGCTCACATATGCATATCAAGATGCACACGGTAACCATATGGATGGTAAGACTGAAGTCGAGGACTATCTAAAGATGATGAAAAGCCTCAAGCTGCCAGAATAAGTTAATGTCTAGAAAGCTACACAAAGGTCACCACCAAAATCTCCTCTGAAGAGACAAATTATGCTAGAAAGTACAGTGGATCTCTTAAGATCAAGGGTTACCCAAATGCAGGCAAATAATGCTCATCAATTGCAAACAAAAAGTGTAGTATCACAGTCATACGAGTCGACATCAACGAAAGCAAGTGATCAAAGAAAAGAAAATGTAGATAAAGCTCAACCACAGCAAAAGTAGTCAATTTAAACACTAATCCTGAGACGATCAAGTGCAACATTGTTGGTGAAAACAAAAAAAAATGTCGAGAGAAGTAAAGCTAGATTTTCAGTTAGACAAGAACCTCATGTCTTTTCGCACTTAGAAAAGATGTGGCCAACCAGAACTGGAAGATGCTCCTAAATTTGTGAGCATATCAGGAAACAAACGAGAAAAATGTTGGGAAATCATCTCCATCGCCATTCAAATAGGTCCACAAATCATCGTAGCTCAATTCCACGTTATTACAACAAAATATATGCCAGATGACATCATAATGGGAATGCCAATGGCCCAAAAGATGTTAGAGATACAGAATGCAAACATGACAGAGTCATCACATACATCAAAGAGTGAAGACCAAGACTGGTCACTCACGGACGACAATACAAATTCCTCAAACACAATTAAAATGGAGACTCATATCAAAGCAGATCTTATTGAAATTGATTCATCTCCATCAAACAGAACATCAAAAGAGCTTAAAGCAAATCAAGCAATAGCAAGTGAAGATCAAACAGATAAAGGAGCAACCACGAAAGCTATTGAGGAAAGAATGACACCAAAGCCAGAAGTTAAGAAGAACGGGGTTGCAGATAACTAGGAAGCAATAGGAAGTCCAAAGATCAATCACTCATGGATAGTCAAACCAACTAATGAAAATCACATTGGAAAACAGAGTCTCAAGTTACCCTCCATAGAGACACAATTAGATGAAGATGAGACCATGGAAAAATTAGGAGAGAGATCTTCAATAGAACCTACAATGAGAATAGCTATAGTTCTCAACAATAAAAAAGGAGCATTTGTCAGATGCAATGCTCTACTGGATAAAGAATCAAAGTGCAATATGGTTGCAGACAACATCCAGAGTATTCTAGAAATTATCCAAGACAAGCCAGATAATAGAGAAATCGTGGGTAAGGTTGCAAGTCCAAAAGAAATGGTCGCTATCCTTAGCATCCATAATCATGAAGAGCAGGTAAAGTCTTCAAAGGAAATGCTTGAAGATGTCATCCTTGGACATCAATGGTTAGATCAACACAAGGCATACAAAGAAGATAAAATGCTAATACTCTCTTTTCCAAGAGGTAGTAAGCAACATTTACACGTACCGTTAATGCTATATCCAGATTTGAAGAAGTCACAAGAATCAAAGATAAATCTTAGAGACAAAGGTAAAGCTCAAGTGGAACTTCCATTGATTAGCAAAGAAGGTGTGACAGTATATACCTCTACATCAAAGAAACCCTATGGATCATCTTAATTTTTCAAGCAAATCGGGCTTTCAAAACTTCAAGTCAATGGCTGACACAACTGACACAACTAAGAAGACACCCAAAAAATCAAAGATGTTTCAGCCAAAGTACTCAAGAAAGCAAAGGAAAGTCAAGCAAGTGTTTGTTCTGAGCAATTTAGTCAAAGTAAATGATCTGGTTTGGATTAAGAAATCAACACAAAAAGACAAACACAGGGATGGATAGCATCACAATGGAGTCTCTTGTGACGAATCTAACTATCCGTATGACTAATGATTTGAAATGCCAACTTACAAGCGTTCCCTCCAGAAACATAAGCCATATAAACTCTATCAACTCTAAACATGAGAATATGGACTTCCCTCCCAAAACTTGAGATATTTCACGAGTTTTGAGTGTCTGTCTATTTCTCTATCAACTCTAGGAATGGAGAACGCTTCTTTTTTTTATGAAAACACCAATTTGAACTTGCAATCCTCAACCCCTTCTTCTTTAACACTTACCCAAAGAAAGAACACACATCATCTTCATGTTGACGTATTGCAAGAGTACACACCGTTGCAGAAACGTAGGAGGGATTATTTCTTATATTTGAACGGGAGAAAGAACTTAGAAGGACAAATAAGGAACATCATTTGGATTTGTGGAATGATGAGTCTATTTATCCAAAGGATCCTATGAAAAATGTGTCACCTCCCTTTGCTAGTAACATTAACCTCTTACATTTCACAGGCGAATGGCAAGGATGGGCTATTGGGATACACCAAACATTTGGAAATGAGAGGATTAAATGCGGAAAAGCAAAGAAACCTCCTAGTGATGGAGAACATGCAGCTGAAGAAACTTAATGAAGCATGCTCTCGAAAGATTTCATCAAACAAAGAGACAATTCAAAGCCTTGAGAAGAAGATCACAAGTTTGTGAGAGAAAGACACCATGGTTGGTATTCGGAAAAGAAAACGAGATATGTGCAACATAGAGGACATGAAGATTGGTACTGGTGGCCTGAAAAAACAAATACGAGCTTTAGGTAACTTTAAATTTGTTTCTGCTTTTGTATCTTCAATGTGCTTCACTAAGAAACGGATACACTTTCCTATACATGATCATGACGCATGGTGCTTTTTTGGCAGTTCTTTGCTGCATCCAAACTCAAACGGTGTAGGCTTCAATGCTGGAGTGTATTACAGCCGTCTAGTTCCAAAAGAAATAGTTCAAGAGATGATAACTCAGAAAAAATTTCATACGTTAAAAGGGAGTCACTCCTTATATCCTTCATGAACGAGAATCAGCTAGAACCAATGGAAGTGCAAGCATAGAGAGTGGCATCTCGCAGATGGGATACATGGCACTCTTCAAAGCATTAGCTAAAAAGTCTCAAAATAAACTACAGAGAGGATCATTGTTGCCAAAGCCATCACATGCAAAGGCTGCTCGCCGGCACGTGAACTATGAGGTGTTTGAGAAACTTGGGTCACCATTCCATATTGAAGCAACGTTCTTAGGTACAGCTTACTGAGCACAGCAACCTCTTCGTTGATCTTGAAGCATTGCAAAGGTATGCAGTTCACTTCTTTGACATCAATCGAGAGGAATGCGGTGGGGTTCTCAAGTTTTTTTTGAAGCTCGATGAGTGCGATGTCCTCAAGAACAAGAAGCTGGAGAGAGTCACCATTACCCTCATGTCACCATTACCCTCATGAACAAAGCTCTGGATCCATCAATAACGAAAGAGGATCCACGATACTTCATCCTGCAATCTAAAAACAACAGTCTAACTCTCGGATCATTTTAGGTATACTTAGTTCTCTATAATAACAAAAATATTGATTATTTGGCTGTTGATTTTTTGTTTTCATTTGTCATTGCAGGTTGATAAGGAAGATTTTGAAATCCTCGATTGGGTTTTTGGTCAAATCCAAATTCCTTCTATCATCAGAGTGAACAAAGAAACGGAGTCGTACTTTCAGTGGAAGGATTTGGTGACTATACAGTGGAATGGCACATGGTACGTGATTTAAAGACTAAAGTGTATGTACAACATAGCACATAGTGCAGCTGTGGAAAATCCATGCTTATATTGTATGGCTGATGCACAATCTGTTGAGAGTGTGCAATGGAATAGAGCTCCCAACAGACATCTTCAAGATAAAACTTTTAGGCCAGTGTTTGATATTCCTCTAAGTAGAGTTCATGTCTGTACACTTCATACACTCTATCAAATAATTGAAAGGGTGGTTCATATGTACATATGTTTTGCATGGACATTAAAGCTAGAGAGTGAGTTGAGAAGAGTGAAGCATTAGAGGGAGTTCTCTTAGACATTGGTTTGCATGGAGGCAATGTCAAAATCAAAGAGGACCCTAATATGTCTCAAAGTCATTACAAGGTTCCTAGGAAAGCATCAATAGGTGGTGTGAAGGCCAGAAGGTTTCTTGGGTCTAGCCTCAAAGATTCAGACAGAGAGGAGAGGAGAAACCTGTTGAACAAATGGAAACAGTAACGCAAAGTGGTTAAAGACAATGCTGGTGGTGGGGCAATCCAAAAGCACAAGGCGAACGTGTGGAAATCACTTGATAAAATTTTCCACTACGTCGAGCAGCATTCTTGGGACCAAAGTAGGCTCACATCATTTAAAGCAGCCTTGCTAGATTGGAAGAAGGCTTACCTTACAGGGTGGGGTGGGCTGCATATCACACATTACATGGTGGGTTTGAATGATACATATACAAAAAAAAATTAAAATAGTACTCTACTCACCATTTTGTTTTTTTTCAATGCAGCACATACTCTTCAAGCATGGTCCATATTTTACCAAGACATATGGCTCACTATCATTATGGTCCACACAAGGCATGGAAAAAACCCACTACATGGCAAGAACATGTTACTTTAAGCACACTAGACATGAGGAAGGAAAGGATAAGGCCAATAGTCTATTAGAGTTAAACCAATGGACTTATGGACAACTTATCCATATAGCAATGCAAAAGGAGCCTCTTAAGAGTTCAGAAATTACACAGTCTTTACAACACATCCGCAAAGAGAAGAAACAAATGGCTTGGGAAAATTCAAATGCGGGGGAGCGCCATGCGAGCTGGCGACAGTTGCGAGTCAAGAGCGGGAAAAGATGGACCTCAGCTCATCGTTTTTATCCTCTTCGATGCACCTCCTTCTTCCTCACTCTGTACCTCTTCAACGTTCAAGCTCCATAGACGAGCTTGTTCCTTTGTTGATGGTAGAATCCCCACAGGCATCAGGCGTCTTCTTTCCCTCATAAACAACCACTTGTTGTATGGATCTAAGCTCTTTGGGTCTTCAACCCCTACAGCCAGAGCCTGAGCTGTGTAAGACATGAAATAGGGGGATGTGAGTGCTTGGCACCCATACCCAAAGCCAAAGACGCGTAGAGCAAATTGTTTCTCAATCAAAATTATTCTTTCTGCGTTTAGTGGGAGGGGGTGCCCACCACACAATCTTGTAATAAATTTCATTGTAAACAGTGGGACCTTTGCATTGTCCTCGGAGTATTCCTTGTGGTATATTATGATCTACAAAACAATATTAAAACATTTATGGGTCGTAAGTGAGATGAGTACAATTGCCAAGTACTTGAATTGTTTCTACAAACCTTTTTGTGGTTTAAATGCCCGATGTAGTGAGACAACGCCGCATCCTTTCCTTGTACTCCAATGACGAGCCCTTGCCGTGAGCCTCTCGCTCTTCTTAGGAAACTATCATCATACACTAGCACCTGTCAACAAAAATATTGATCATGGTATTTCATCACTGGGCCATCTCCAATACCATCTGAATGCCTTTAAAAAATTACCATCTAATTCTCGTCCATTTCGAGCATCGACCTTCCCCACAAGTGAATAGACTGACTATAGCTCTGGGTTCCATGGGGCTACCCCTGTTTTCCAAGCCGAATTATTTTGTTGTCGATTGGAACTACTTATCTGTTGGAAAATTGGCCTCTCCGAACTTCGCTTCATTGAATCTATCATTGATCACTTGCCACCCTAAAGTGAACTGTGAGTCGTGGATAGTTGTGTCAGCAAGAAGATGTTTGTCCACTCCATCATCATCCAAAAATCCCATGTCTGCCTCACAAAAAATTGCAATTGCAGCTAGGCAGTAGTCCTCCCATATAATTAGCTCATGCATGATATCTGTGATGAGCAGAATGTAGTGGGTGTCGCCCGCCATAGCAAAGTTGGGAGCGCACTTCAGAGGCAAAGTTACTTCCTTATTTGGGCTTTCTTGCTTGCATCCTAATGCTGCATTTGCAAGAGAAGCAAGAGTTAAGCCCGCATAAAATTTTTCCTTTAATACCTCTACTCGCTTTTCTTGTGGTTCAAACTCCACCTCCACATCCTCTACCTCTCCCTCCGGCGCCAATGGGCAACTACCAAAAGTTGATGACTTGGAAGTCTCTGAATCACCATCCATCTGTAAGTACAAGTAACAGACAAACCCGTGGTTGAATTCCACTAAGCGACACTTTATTTAGTGCTTTATACACCTATCTTGTACAAGCAGTGCATTGGAGGGACAATTTTCTATATAGCGATTCAGTCTCCTTGTCACACTCTTGTCAGGGTCAAGGTTGGCTGGGTGCACATATCTCATGCCATCAATTGTCATGGAATTGTCATAAATGGGTGCCTCATAGTGTTGCAAATTGGTTTGTAGGTACTCAAATGAGCAATCAATGACCCTCTGTATAGAAACTCTGCATTAAACATTCTTGATAGTTCTGGTGTACAGTGATGAGCATGGGCGTTGTATAAGAACATGTATAGTTTTTCTTCACATGTAACCTCTCCCAAATCATCTATCTCCAAGACTATGATCCCCATGTCTGAAAGAAAAAGAAATCAAAAACTAATATTAAAAATTGGTCTATATTTGGTGTCATAACCAAGCGCATATTGAGCCTGGAGTATCCCTCAAGGTCTCTTTTTTCTTGGTTCTGTCCCGTGCTCTAATGCCATAAAAGGTGATGTGACTAGAGTCAGAACGAGGCAAATAGGGGGCCCAACAATCTCCGAAGGGCCCTATTTGCTTGGTTCTAACCCAAGTTGGATTTACACTCTATCCTCGTCCATTTGGAATAGGTGGATTGGAACAAAGTATTTAAAATGTTATCAGTAAAAGATATGTAGGCCTTTTCACTCACTATGCCCAAACATAGCATTGAAAAACAACTCAAGCACGGTCACATAAGGAGTCATTATTCCAACCATGCCTTGAACCTCACAACATTGTATGGAGAATCTCAACAAATACGTGCAAGTTCTAACTATGCCAATCTTGAGGTTGCAAGACCACTCTTGGCCCTTGGAGTGTTGCTCCCCTTGTGCCCTAACCCCCTGACGTAGTTTCTTTGATGCGCACACAGTTACGTAGTGTCTTTGATGTGCACACAGCTAACAACACACAGGCACAGAAGAGCGACCCCGGGGGGGGGGGAGAGAGAGAGAGAGAGCCAAAAGGTGGCTAGGGGGGAGAGGACAAAAAAGGAGAAGGCAAGGGCGATGGTGACACGTCAACAAAGAAATCAAACTAGCGGAGGTCACTCAATGCAGGATCGTAAGAAGTGACCAAGGGGAAGAGTGCAGAAAAGGCAAAGGCAAGGGAAGTCTGTTTGTTCTACTTGGAGATGGAGATGGCGACTGCAACGAGGATCGGCGTCTGACTCTAAACGATCACTCAAAAAGGAACATGGGTTGTGCACACAAGGACAACCAATTTGGGAGTAATAACCGGGCTCAAATTTCCATAGAGTATGTTTTACCAACCAAGTGTACGAGCATCCTAAGTTTAGAGGAAGTACCCCCGCCAAAATTTTTAATTATACCCTCGCCCCAGATGAGCACTCATGCAATGAGCAAACAGTAAAAGCTTGAGCACTCTTCTGCCTCTTTTTGCATCCTCTACTACCCAACATTTTTACTCTGCCCCCGTTGATGCTACGCAGTGAGCAAACAATCTCCTTTTGCTCCCAACCCTTTTTGCACATCCTCCTCTTACTCTCTAGTGCTCCCATCGCTTTTTTGGACGCCTGTTCTGCAACGCTTTAGTGACGCAGATCTCTACACACAGTGAAGAGGTATGCTACTACACTTTTGTGCACTTGTATTTTGTGAGGTTAGCACCAAGAAAATAAGGGAAGGAAACCTCTGTTCGTTGCACCTGTTTGCTTGGTATTGACCATCGTCGCTCGGAGCACCTTCTATGCAAGGTATATTTGATGATAGAATATGGCTCAAGTCTTTATTAATGATGTTTGTACAAGAAGCTCGTGAAAGTGCCAGACATAGGAGAGCGTTTGCAAACAAACCAAAAACACCACGACACAGATTTCAAAACACACTACAGAGGTATGCTATTATAGTTTTTTGAGGTCAGTACCAAGTGAGTAGAAGAAATACAACCATATTTGGTGCACTTCTTTGCTTTGTGATGACCTTAGAAAGCTTAAGTCCCTTGTGCAGAAAATGACATTCACTAATAACGACGTGTCGTTTTTTGTTATGGTATTTGTAGAGATGTCTCGTGCAAAGGCCAGGCCTAGAAGGGAAATAGGTGACTCTTTGCATGCTCAAGCAAGAAGACATCGATACGAGGCGCACGTAGGTGGCTTGCAAGAGATGTGAAGGATCAAAGACACATGTAACCGGACATTCCACCTCTTCCTTTCAAGCGAGTAGTGCAAGATATTTTTGAGCATTGGAGAGTGGGCATGCAATGGGTTAGCAGTGCACTTCGCTGCCTGCAAGAAATTCCAGAAGACTACCTCGTTGAATTCTTCAGTCACGGGATCTATTGAGCTAATCCCGTGAAATAAATCTTGAGCTAATAAAACCCTTTATCTGTGAATCTTGAACTAATAAAACAACCCCTCTTTCTTTATGAACCTATGGATTTTTTTCCAAAGTGCAATAAAAAAATTCCTGATTAAAAATATTTATGTAAATTTACCCAAAATTTTTGAATTAAAAAACCCCTCTTATTGAACTCTCATGGTATACTTACATACATAGAGGTGGATCCCCCGAGGGAGGACCCTGAGCTTGTATCGGAGGAGATGGATAAAGATCAAGAAAGGCAAGGGGAAGCGTGTCCTTCACGAGATCCATCGAACAAGGAGCCTTTATCAAAGAACTGAGTATTTTAGAGTAAATCAACGAAGAAAACGAAGAGAAATTGCAAGTTCTAATCAGTTCAACACCTCTGCATGCACATATACTGCTTCCTGGAAGGTCAGAGGAGTCTTGCATTTTCAACCTTGTTCCTATGCATGCACAGTTTCTCCAACTCCAACGCAACGGATGCGATCGTCAACATTGCTATGTGGTACTTCTCAAGCTCTTTATAAGTCACGTTTGGTTCATTAAATGGCTAACTTCCACTAAGACATGGGTCAATACCAAACAAGTCAGTGGCTTATGGAATTGATAGATAGACCACTCGCTCGGTATTGACCTATGTCTTTGCGGCAGTCGTCAACATTGCTATGTGTTACGTCTCAAGATTTTCTTTATAAGTCATACTTGGTTCATTAGATGGCTCACTACCGCTAAGACATGGGTCTATACCAAGCGAGTCAGTGGTTTATGGAATTCGATAAGTACACAACTCGCTCGGTATTGACCCATGTCTTTGTGGCAATCGCAAACATTGCTATGTGGTACGTCTCAAGATCTTTATGAGTCAATATTGGTTCATTAGATATCTCACTACTACTATTAAGACATGTGTTATTACCAAGCGAGTCTGTTGGGTGTCCCATCGTTGCAATAGCTCCAATGAACAACAAAATTTTCAATCCGGAGGGATGAGCTACCGGGCTAGGGCATGGAAACACTCACACGGTTAGTGAGCTAATCATGGCAACACAAATGGTTAACTCTATGAGGTGAGCTTCTCGGCCTATGGAGGAGCTAAGACACAATCAAGGGTAATCTCCATATCCACTTCTCCTTACCTCCAATCAACTCAATCACACACACTAGAATCCCAAGACGGACACAACACTAATCCTATCATGCAACACACTAATTGCAAGCACACACACATAGATCTATCGAGCACCACACTCCAATCAAACCTACATGCACACACAAGAAAAAGAGGGCAAACACACAAGATAAGAGAGGGATTGACCTCTAATTAGTTAAGATCTAGCTAATCTAAGCATCATAGGCAATCATAAGAATCATGAGAGAGGCATAGTGAAAGAGAATGAATCATTGGTTAGTGTTAATCAAGTCTCATGAGCAAGGACAAGCTCAAGGACTCCATAGCCACACACCTCAAGAGCTCTCACCAAAGAGTGATCTCAATAAATGAACTTGAGAACCCTAATTTCTTTTACACACTCCCTTATATACCTAGGGTAAAAATATGCAATGTCCGGGTGCCCAAGGCTTTTAGGGCTCACCACTTACTGAATGTGCAACGTAGGCCCAATACGTGACCTATTCTTTACAACTTGGAAGTCCCATTGAGCCCGTAACACATTAGAAATATTACAATGGCTTGAAATAATTCGAGAATTTACAATACGTACCCATTTTGGGAAAACGTGGAAAATGTGTAACTCTAATCTTTACTACTTCTTCATGTTGATCTTCAATGTGCATCCGTACTTCTTCGGCCTTTAGCAGCTTCTGTTAACTGACATTGACTTAGTTAACATTCCCCCCTTCCTATTTGAGTGCCCGTCCTCAAGCACTGTTGAAAAATGTCCGTGGAGGCTGTGGAAGGTTTTGATTATTTGTTGATGGTCTGATTATTTCATTGGTCGTTGAATTTGTTGATGACGTTGAATCTGCTGCAGCATCTTGATTGGTCCGAATATGTCTGATGTGAGAGATGATGTTGCATTTGTCCATTGTAATAGCATAATGAGGAGGCCTCTATTTATTTATGAGAAGTATGTTCAAGGGAAGTAGAATGATGAGGTTCTAAGTTAGGGACTAATACCTGGATGACCAAACAGAAAAAACCCAGTGGGAAAAAAGTGTCTTTGGGATACATGCATTATTGGAGTACTTGTTAGCATGGGAAATATTAATAAAGTACTCAAGGAATTATTTGTTGATAGATACGGAATTAAAAAAGCAGCAAATATGAAAGGGTAGCATGATGGAACATTGGTTTGCCTTTTGTAGTCCACTCAAGGTGCATAGGTGGAAGAGAAAAAGAGTGTCTAATGCATATGTCCAATAATGGGACATCCTATTTATGCATATACAGAAATGCATGGGAAACAATATGCTATGCAAGAAAGATTTTGAGGGGTTCTTCAGAAAGATGGTGTAGCTAGAAAATCATTTGACATGGCTTTGAAAGCTCACACCCCTTTAAGAATGGTTTTTGTTGACGAGGATATGTGCTCTCATCTTACTGTGCACTGTGCGTGAGTGTTGAACTCTACGACACTCCACCAATTGTAAGTTACTAGACTTTGACTCTTATGCTCATCTTATCCAGCATAAGCAACACGACTTAGGCATGCTCAACTCTTCCAGCTTGAGCATAAGCCTAATAACTACGACTCTTAGCACAAAGTTTAATATGACTTGAAGCTTTGGGACTAATGCTTTGCTCATTTTATGGCTCAACAACCTGACTTTGACTATGCCAAAGAGTGTTTTTTGCACCTTGGGAACTTGACTTTTTACATTCTTGTGCTTACTACAAACATTTCTTTGGGTGAGAGTAAGTTTGAATCCTCAAAAAGAAGATTAGTGAAGGACCAAGTTGGTGTTGAAGGTTTCTTTTTCCATACCTGTTTTATCATCTTTGAATTTGCATTCACGTTGATAGACCGCTTTTGGCGTGTACAAAGTAGCGTTTATATGCATGGTCATATGTACAAAAATATGTAAATACATGCATTTGGGATCCTTGAAAAGTGGTTTCAAGTTCAAAAAAAGATGCAATGTGTACACATTATGAATAGTCAGGTTCGTGCGCTAGCAGTCGAACACATGTACATGCCCGTATAGTGTATCCGGTCCTTGGATATGGTTTTAGGTGGCTTATTTTGGTTCTAGATAATGTGTTTGAGCTTTATAGAATGTAAATAATGCAAGTGACAAGTGTGGTACTCTCATCCCGCTCGAGAAGTTTGACACATGCAGTAATTGTCTATTTGCGGCGCCTGATCTGCGGTGATACGTGCATTGCCCTAGAAGTGGTCAAAAATGGAATGTGGGGATTTGTAAATGTGATTTGGGTATATGGAGGATCAAGCGTGTGAAATTTGGTGAAGTTTGGAGTCCGTTTCGGGTTTTTTCCTGCAAAAAATGGCCGTCGGGGGTCAAAACTGGCCAAAAAAGGTCAAAAAATGGTCAAGAAAGGTGTGAAATGGCTTCAAATTGCCACATCACTCACGGTGGCGTGAGTGTTCCAGATGAGGGAGGACTTTCGAAGATCAATATCAACACTTTCACCCCTCTGTGTGTGGGAGGAAGCAGGGTTCTTACAGGTGGTCTAGTGTAGTCCCGTTGCGTTCCCGTCCTGTTTTCGAGTGTGTGGAGGAGTGAATGAGAGCTTTCTCTCTTCAATTTTGCACTTGGGAGAGGCTATGGACGTTCTGAGGTTTCCATGGATGTGTGTGTGCAAGGAATTGAGGGAAGAAGGTGCGGCTTTCTGCAAGACTATGTGACCCTGTATCGGTGCCATTAGGGTTGGCGCTACTCCAAAGAGTCCAACAGAGTGGAGTTTGGTGAAGATTTTGCAATGGTTTGAGAGTGGCCTTTTGTGACTGGCATTTTTTGTTTTTGGATGGTTTTTTTAGTAAATTTTGGTCACCATGAAGCGTGATTTCAAGTGTTGATCACGTGTCTGCGGGCAGGCAAGGTCTTGTAGGTCGAGGCATTTGGAGTTTGAATTGAGCTTGTGGGTAGAGTTTTTAGGGATCTTTTGAGTGGTAGTGAGCGAGGTGAGGAATTCAAGTAAATTCCTTGTGTTGTGGTGAGTTGTCTGGGTGTGTGAGTGTGCACACGACATCTTTTGCTCCATCAACGTTGGTTGGGTTGTACTTCTTTGACTGTGAAGACTCCATTATCTGTTTGATTCTCTAATTAGGCATGTTGTAAGAAGTCTTTGATATTGTTGTAGGCCTCTGCTGGCTATCGAAATCTCGCTTTTGACTAGGATCATCAGAAGACTTAGGAATCCAAATAACTTATGACCTTTGTATCTCCTTTGTTGACTTTGTTGAGCTCTTGATATCTTCATGCAGGTCTAGTGTAGCTGCAATTGGCTTTGCGATTGACTAGTAGCCAAATCTTTGTATACCCTGTATAGAATCCTTGTCCAAGAGGACGATTCTTTGAGATCCATATTTTTTATGTATCCTCTTGAGGGTTTTGGTTCACTTTAGCATGCTTTGATGTTTTTTTGTTGTATACCTACTTCTTAGGTATCCTAGGATAGTGTCGACGTTGATACCTTGTGGGCTTTCTTTCATGGGAGGGAGTTGAAGCTACTTTGTCTGCTCTAACCTGTGGTTGTGGTATCCATATTTGTCTGTTACCTCCATAGCACTCTTGTTCTTTTAAACTCCATTGTGATGCCATCCATCCCATGTGTTTCTCTTTCTGTGTTGATTTCTCGTCTTTAACACAAACTAGATCATTGACTTTGACTAAACTGCTCGGAACAAACACTTGCTTGCCTTTCCTTTGCTTTCTTGAGTACTCCAGTTGTGCACCCAGGTGAAGCGGTTTTGGTGTGAAGTTTGAGCTTCATTGAAGAAAAGTGGTGGTTTGGTTGAGGTGCAAGACTTCAGATTTTGTGGAATTACTCACGCAATGGAGAAGGGACTTCAAAGGGATGGCATATAGTCGGCCAGTGTTTACAGGGAAGGAGGATGTGAAGGATTGGATTGCGGACTTCGAGTGGCATACGCTTGGTATGCACATTGTGACTGATGAAGCAAAGCTTCATGTATTTC
This sequence comes from Adiantum capillus-veneris, assembly GCF_014529385.1. Classification (NCBI taxonomy): domain Eukaryota; kingdom Viridiplantae; phylum Streptophyta; class Polypodiopsida; order Polypodiales; family Pteridaceae; genus Adiantum; species Adiantum capillus-veneris. The sequence continues at coordinate 41,992,506 of NC_140931.1, forward strand.
CTCTTGCGCTCAAAGGAGAAGCTCGCAAGTGGTTTGAAGGTTTAGAGGAAGACAAAAAGCAAACATGGGAGCAGGTGAAGCTGGCGATTTTTGACAGGTTTGGGAAGAAACTAACCGCGCAACAGAAGCGACGACAAAACTTAGAGGTTTGCAGCAAGATGTTCCTGCTAACTTTAAAGAGATTTTGCAACACTTCAAAGGGCTTTGGGTTCAATTAGAGGCGGCATCCCAAGTACCTCCAGGGGATTTCTTTAAAGTGTGTCAGTTTATGGATTGTCTCCATCCAAGTGTAAGGGAGAAGGTCGATCAAGATGAGCCTGTTACATTTGAAAGAGCTGTGGAAATTGCCGAGGCCAAGAGCAAGAAGATCAAGAGAAGGTGGGAGCAAGGCCTAACACATATTGAGCCAGTTCTGGTGCAACCAATTGTCCCTGTGACAACGGATGATAGAGTGGAGAAAGTGGTTCAAGGTCGAGATCCTGGTACGGCCCGGGTTTTGCATGATCTTACTGGTCAGTTGCAAGAATTAAGAATTAACATAATGAATAGGAACCAAAGAGAGGAGCGGCCAGCTGGGAGATGTAGGGGACAAAGGCTACAAGGATGTTGTGAATGCTTCGATCCGTATGAGGATGGCCAACCACAAAAAGGCAAGGTGTCTTGGAATAGCTGAAGATGTGAAGATAAAAGTCTTGGGGATTGAGTGCTTGGTTGATTGCTACGTGATGCAAGCAGGTGAGAATGCGTATCCAATCATTTTAGGGAGGCCATGGCTTATAACCCTTGGTGCTAAGCAAGATTGTGGCACGGGCTTGATCACCATCCCCGACAAAGACAAAGTAAGGACCATTGTCTACAACATGAAGACACACGAGAGCCGTACACAGCCCCTAGTGGAGATGCAAGATACGGATTCGATGGAAACCACATCATACGATAGTGATGCTTTGTCTACATCATTAGAAGAAAGTGTAGAGGAAGGCTTGATGCAATTATGTCCTGATCTTTTTGGTATAAGTGTTGAAAAGGAAGCATCGATGCATGATGTGAAGGTCAAGGAGGAGAAGGATAGTCCAAAAGCAGTTGTAGAGCCTGACAAAGTGAATGTAAGGAGCATGCTAGAGAGGACTTGACAGAGAAAGAAAAAAAGGAGTATGAAGACATGTTCAAGGAATTTCCAAAGCTATTCGCCCACTGAATATACAGAGTTGCAAGGAGCTAAAGGAGTTGAGCATAGAATCAATCTAAAAGAAGGTGCCAAGCCAAAGGTTCAGAAGCTTAGTAGGTTGGTCATTCATGAGAAGGCACTTCATGAAGAGGTGACGAAGCTTTTAGAAGCAGATTTCATCTTTCGAGTGGAGGAGTCCGAATGGATCTCTCCAATTGTTATTTTTCCCAAGAAGAACGGAAGATTTAGGATATGTGTCGATTTCAAACCTTTGAATGCTGCCACAAAAAGGAATCATTATCCACTACCCTTTCTAGATGAAATCCTCAATCAGGTTGCACGTCATGAACGTTACTCAATCATGGATGGATTTTCTGGCTACTTTCAGATCTTGATAGCGATTGAAGATCGATTGAAGACGACCTTCATTACTCCTTGGGGTTGTTTTGCCTACAGAAGAATGCCTTTTGGGCTGGTTAATGCATATGCTACCTTCCAAGGATGGATGAATAGAGTGTTTGGTCCCTACTTGGGTAAGTTCATTCGTGTTTTCATGCATGACATTGGGTGTTATAGCTCAAGGGTCACACATTTGGAGAAGTTGAGGTTGAGTTTTGAAAGGCTTCAACAAGAGGGTGGGCAACTCAACCCAAAGAAGTGTAAGTTTGCTCATGCCAGAGTCCATTTGCTAGGACATGTGGTTTCCCAAAATGGAATAGAAGCTGACCCAGAGAAAGTTAAGTCTTTATTGCTTATGGATCCGCCAAGCAACACAAAGGATTTGGCATCATTTGTGCATAAGCTCAGGTACTTGTCACGTTTTTTCTGGATGTTATGTCAGTATGTGTATCCTCTCCAGAAATTGAGTCAAAGATTTCAAGGGTTTGAATGGAATGAAGACATGCAACAGGCTTTTGATGGCATCAAGGAGGTATTGTGTGCTTTACCAATAGTGAGTCCTCCCGACTTGCAATCGATTTTCTATGTATCTATTAGTGTGGGGTCCGTAGCTTTTGGGTCGGTTCTCTTACAAAAGCAAGGAAGGAACTTCAAGCCAGTTTATTTTGACAGCAAGATGAAGAATGTAAGCGAGTTCTCCTATACGGAAATGGAACAGTGGGTATTCTCCTTGGTTCTTGCTTGTCAAAGGTTTAAGACCTATCTGTTGCCCCAAAAGTTCTATGTACTCACCACATCAAATCTTTTTCCGGATGTAGTACAAAATTTGAAGCCTAGCAAGCGCATCTTAAAGTGGACTTTGGAGCTTCAAGAGTATGAGTTTGAGTTTAAAGTGGATCATTCTGTTAAAGCTCACTTGGCAGACATAGTCGTACATAAGGGGGGCGAGCTTCCATCTTACCCAAGGGTTGACAAGGATGAACATGAAGAGGAAGTAGATATTACAGATGCGTATACAATGATGTTCGATGGTGCATACAGGAAAGTTCTTCAAAAGGCAAGTGGTGGGGTAGTCATTAAGAACCCAAAAGGTGATGTAATCTTTTCTAGAGCTTACAATCTTGATGAAGCTGAAAGTAACAATGAGGCCGAGTACCTCACGCTTTTCCTTGGTTTGAAGCAGTGTGTTGAGTTTAGGCTGAAGAGGGTCATTGCAAAAGGGGATGCATTGCTAGTCATGAATCAGTTGCTCGGTTTGTGGAATGTTAAGAAAGACAATTTGAAGAAGTGGTTCTATGGCATCAAGAAGCTTTTGCATGAGTTTGAGAAGATACAGTTTAAGCATGTTCCTCATGAGAAGAATAAAGAAGTAGATGAGTTGGCTAGGGACAAGCTGGATGCCTTGGTAGCTCCTTTAAAGGTCAAGGAAGCCTTGTATGCAGGAAGGGAATCATTGCAAGATGTAGAAGTATTTCTTGGTAAAGGGCAATGTCCAGAGGGCATGTCAAAGGTTCGGCGTAAGAGAATAGTTGCAAAAGCAAGAAACTACACATTGGTAGGTGAGGATCTCATGCTTTATGGCAAGGATAACATTTTGAGAAAAGTGCCGTACAAAGAAGAGATAGGCTTGATTTTGGAGCACTGCCATGAAGAAACAGGCCATCAAGGCAAGGATCAGGTTGTCTTTCGTGTTTTGAGAGCAGGTTACTATTGGCCCTCTATGATGAGAGATGCTTATTTTTGGTGCAAGTCATGCCATGAATTCCAAGTGTTTGCAAATCGGAAGCTTTTGGCTAAGCCTCAGAAAGCTATAATGTCTTTTGATGCATTTGCAAAATGGGGAGTAGATGGTGTAGGTCCAATGCCAAGGACCAACAATGGTCAAAGGTATATCCTTGTGGCTGTGGACTATTTGACAAAATGGGTGGAGGCAAGAGCAGTAAAAGATGTAACAGCAGGAAGAGTGGCCTCTTTCTTATATGAACCGGTGTGTTGCAGGTTTGGAGCTCCTATGGTTATCATTTCTGATCGTGGACCAGGGTTTAGGGGAAAAATTGTTGCTGCTCTCATGGAGAAGTTGAAAATTCGACATAGGAATTCTTCTCCTTACTACCCACAATGCAATGGGTTGGTTGAGAACTGCAATGGTCAAATTGTGAAGATGCTATCAAAGTATGCTAGAGAGCATCCTAAAGACTGGGACTTGGACTTGGAAAAGTGTTTGTGGGCTTATAGAACTGCCTATAGAGTGTCAACACAGTTTACACCATATGAGATTCTTTATGGAAAAGAAGCTCTTATGCCCATACAAGTGTAGTTGTATGCCTTGAAGTTGTTGTGCAGAATGCAAGGTGAGCATAATGACAAGCTGCAAGAAAGAATTCTTTCTCTAGAGTTGCTACGAATGAATAGAGAGAAATCCAGTGATTATTATCTTCAACAAGCAGAGACAAGGATGGAGAAAATTAATAAGAGGCTTCCAGAGAAAGAGATCAAAGAAGGAGATTTGGTGATGAAGTATGATTCTCGCTTGGATTTTACTTTTTAGAGGAAATTGAGGGACAAATTGGGTCCATACAGAGTGAAGCATGTATTTTCTAATGGCACCTATGTGTTGGAAAAATTGTCTGGTGAACATTTGCGCTACAGAATAAATGGGTATCGATTGAAGAAATATTTTGAAAGGGATGTGGTTCCAGATGCAAATAGTCTCTTGGTTGAGCATAAATGCTCTACCTAGAGGGTGGGCAATGATGATAGACCGCTTTTGGCGTGTACAAAGTAGTGTTTATATGCATGGTCCTATATAAAAAAATATGTAAATACATGCATTTGGGAGCTTTGTAAAGTGGTTTCAAGTTCAAAAAAAGATGCAACGTGTACACATTGTGAATAGTCAGGTTCGTGCGCTAAACACATGTACATGCCCGTATAGTGTATCGGGGCCTTGGATATGGTTTTAGGTGGCTTATTTTGGTTCTAGATAATGTGTTTAGCTTTCTAGAATGTAAATAATGGAAGTGACAAGTGTGGTACTTTCATCCCGCTCGAGAAGTTTGACACATGCGGTAACTATCTATTTGCGGCGCCTGATCTGCGGTGATACATGCATCGCCCTAGAAGTGGTCAAAAATGGAATGTGGAGATGTGTAAATGTGATTTGGGTATTGAGGATGAAGCCTGCGAAATTTGGTGAATTTTGGAGTCCGTTTGGGGTTTTTCTTGCAAAAAATGTCTGCCAAGGATCAAAATTGTGCCAAAAAATGGTCAAAAAAGGTGTGAAATGGCTTCAAATTGCCACATCACTCACGGTGGTGTGAGTGTTCCGGCCGAGGGAGGACTTTTGAAGAGCAATACCAACACTTTCACCCCTCTGTGTGTGGGAGGAAGCAGGGTTCTTACAGGTGGTCTAGTACAGTCCCGTTGCGTTCCCGTCCTGTTTTCGAGTGTGTGGAGGAGTGAATGAGAGATTTCTCTCTTTAATTTTGCGCTTGGGAGAGTCTATGGAAGTTCCAAGGTTTCCATGGATGTGTGTGTGCAAGGAATTGAGGGAAGAAGGTGCGGCTTTCTGCAAGACTATGTGACCCTGTATCGATGCCATTAGGGTTGGCGTTACTCCAAAGAGTCCAACAGAGTGGAGTTTGGTGAAGCTTTTGCAATGGTTTGAGAGTGGTATTTTGTGGGTAGAGTTTTTGGTTTTTGGATGTTTTTTTTTGTAAATTTTGGTAACCATCAAGCATGATTTCAAGTATTGATCACCTCGACTCACCTTGTAGTGTCTGCGGGCAGGCAAGGGCTTGTAGGTCGAGGCGTTTGGAGTTTGAATTGAGCTTATGGGTAGAGTTTTTAGGGAGCTTTTGAGTGGTAGTGAGTGAGGTGAGGAATTCAAGTAAATTCCTTGTGTTGTGTTGAGCTGTCTGGGTGTGTGAGTGTGCGCACGACATCTTTTTCTCCATCAACGTTGGTTGGGTTGTACTTCTTTGACTGTGAAGACTCCATTATCTGTTTGATTCTGTAATTAGGCCTGTTGTAAGAAGTCTTTGATATTTTTGTAGGCCTCTGCTGGCTATCGACATATCGCTTTTGACTAGGAGCATCGGAAGACTTAGGAATCCAAATAACTTATGACCTTTGTATCTCCTTTGTTGACTTTGTTGAGCTCTAGGTCCTGTTGAGCTCTTGATATCTTCATGCAGGTCTAGTGTAGTTGCAATTGTCTTTGCGATTGACTAGTAGCCAAATCTTTGTATACCCTGTATAGAATCCTTGTCCAAGAGGACGATTCTTGAGATCCGTATTTTTTATGTATCCTCTTGAGGGTTTTGGTTGACTTTAGCATGTTTTGATGTTTTTTTGTTGTATACCTACTTCTTAGGTATCCTAGGATAGTGTTGACGTTGATACCTTGTGGGATTTCTTCCTGGGAGGAAGTTGAAGCTACTTCGTCTGCTCTAACATGTGGCTTTGGTACCCATATTTGTATGTTACCTCCATAGTAGTGTTGTTCTTTTAAGCTCCATTGTGATGCCATCCATCCCATGTGTTTGTCTTTCTGTGTTGATTTCTCGTCTTTAACCCAAACTAGATCATTGACTTTGACAAACTGCTCGGAACAAACACTTGCTTGCCTTTCCTTTGCTTTCTTGAGTACTTTGGTTGGAATATCTTTTCTTTTTTGGGTGTCTTCTTAGAGGTTTCCGTTGGGTCAGCAATTGACTTTAAGTTTTGAAAGCTTGACTTGCTTGAAGAAGTTGATCCATGAGGGTTCTTTGATTTAGAAGCATATGCTGTCACACCTTCTTTGCCAATCAGTGGAGGGTCCACTTTGGCTTTACCTTTGTCTTCAAAAATTTCTTCAATCCTTGTGACTTCTGCGACTTTGAATCTGGCATTTTTGGTTCTTCTAAAGATCTTTGTCCAGCTTTTGCCATGGTCTCATCTTGATCTAATTGTGTCTCTATGGAGGGTGACTTGAGACTTTGTTTTCCAATCTAACTTTCTTATCTGATTTAGCTGGCAATGTCTTGATCTTTGGACTTCCTATACCTTCTTGGTTGTCTGCAACCTCGTTCTTATTAACTTCTAGCTTTGGTGGAATTCTTTGCTCAATAGCTATCGTGGTTGCTCTTTGTTCTATTTGATCTGCATTTGCTATTGCCGGATTTGCTTTAATCTCTTCTGAAGTTATGTCCAATGGAGATGAATCATCTTCAATAAGCTTTTCTTTGGCATCACTCTCCATTTTAAATGTGCTTGAGGACCTTGTGATGTCGTCCACGGGTCACCAGTCTTTGTCTTCATTCTTTGTTTCCTTTGATGACTGCATCCTATTTTCATTCTGTATCTCTAACATCTTCTGGGCCATTAGCATCCCCATTATGATGTCTTCTAGAATATCCTTTGATGTGATCACATGGAATTGAGCTTTTATGATCTGTGAACTTACTTCAATGGTGGTGGAGATGATTCCCTAGCATTCTGCTCGTTTGTCTCCTGATATGCTCACAAATTCAGGAGAATCTTCCAGCTGTGGTTGGCCACATCTTTTCCAAGTGCAAAAAGACATGAGGTTTTTATCTAACTGAAAATCTATCTTTACTTCTCTTGACATATTTTCTTCATTTTCACCAACAATGTTGCACTTGATCTTCTCCATATTTGTGTCTGAATTGACTTCTTTTGCTATGGCAACATCCTTTGGTTGAACTTTATTTGCATTTTCTTTGCTTTGACCACCTGCTTCAATCGATGTTGACTCCTATGATTGTGATACTTCATTTTTTTGCAATTGTTAAGCATTGTCCTCCTGCATTTGAGTAACCCTTGATCTTAGAAGATCCATTGTACTTTCTGGAAGAATCTGTCTCTTTGGAGGGGATTTTGGTGGTGACCTTTGTGTAGCTTTCTCGACTTTAGCGCCCATTGATTTTGACTTTTCTGTTACGTGTTCTAGCAGCTTGAGGCTTTGCATCATCTTCAGATAGTCTTTGACTTCAGTCGGGCCATTTGTAGGGGTTTGTACAAGGTCATGACCTTGTTGATATTTGTTACCATGTGCATCTTGATATCAATATGTGAGCTTGATCACATGTAGCTGTTTGAACACTATGGGATTTTTTATCTTTTGACTCTGACTTGTGGAGATCAACTGAAACTTTTGTCCCTGGTGATCTTCATATAAGCATTTGTCTGTAGACTCTAATAGAATCTAGGTCAATTGGAAAATCCCAAAAACCATATGATCTTTCAATGGTTTTTGCTTTGAAGAGGTATGTTGGCTAGAAGCTCTAGGGCTTCTACCTGTTGTAGCATTTCCTGGTACATAAGCTGAGCTTGATGGGATTAAAGCTCCCCCCTTCCTAGGGTGATCACTATAGCCTGCTTCATTGGCACACTCTGGGTAGCACTGTTGATGTTTGGCATCTATAAACCTTCTGCATAGTTTTCTATGTATCTTTGTGAAACATGAGAAATTATTTCCCAAGTCAAGCTGTATATAGCATTATCTTTGCCCTGATATTGTCTATCCCATGGATCTCCTATGATTTGAGCTTCTCAATGCATCATAGATGCTAGACTCTCGTCTATATCTACGACTATTTTGGTCAAAGTATATGATCGTTTGGTCACAACATCGAAGTTTGATTTCCGATGGAGGAGAGTTTGGCTTTGAACAGATTTATGGGTTTACTCGAGAAATATCCTTCAGCTCTAGAGAGGATGGGCTATAGTAGATTCTTTCCTCTGAAATGAACCATCCTTTCTGATCTATCACTCGATGCACTTCTATGAGTTGGTATGTGGGCCGTTCAAACATTGGTTGATCCTTTTTGTACAGTTTTCCATTTTGGTGTACATAGTGTGCATGTGAATTATGTGTACCATACAAAGCTAACACCATTCTGTTTGATGTGTCCTTTAGACTCATGAATGATTGCACACTTGTGATAGTGGATGCAGAATCATTTGCAAATTCAACAATCTTTTCAACCTTTGGGGATATCTCGACCCCTTGACTAAATTCATGCAAGAATTTCTTGTTCAAAGAATAAATTTTAAGCTTTTTAGGTGCATGTGCATCTTTATGTGGATTTTGAACTTGCGGTGCTTTTACAGGTGCTCCTAATGGTAATGCAGAATCATATGATTGAATATAGAGGGACATGTTAAATCCCATTTCCAATTTGCGATGTACCTTGCTTGGTGGTTGAAGTGTCCTTGTTGTCTAGATTTCTTGGACAATCTTCAGAAAAATTTCCACCTTTTCTTCCACAATCTGAGCAATACGCCATGACTGGTGGTATTCTAAGTGGCTCTGTCATGTCAATCTCTAGCTGGGAAGTTTTTGCTTTATGTTGTCCAAGTTGTCGGCTTCTTGTTTTGGAACACTAAGCTGATATCAAGCTGTAGATTGCTCCGTCTTGACCTTTGTACTACCTTTGATTTGGTTCTCCAATTAAATTGGCTTCTATTGGTTGATCTATTGGATCTTGCATTTCTCATTCTCGACTATAGATCTGACCACTGTAATCCATGTACAATGACCCTGATTGCATATACACTAAATGGATGCTTTGCGGACTTGTGCAGATTTCTAGATAAACACTTGGGTTGATGTTTTGCACTTCATCTTTGAGCTTGCAATACGTGGATCCACTGAAGTTTGTGAACATCTAGGAGTTCTTTGAATCTGGATTTACTCGGATCAATAGGATCTTGGCTCCTGTGCTGCTTTTGTTACTCATTAGATATCTATGGCCTTCTGAATCTGTGTACAAGACTTTGTCTCCATTGTATTCATATAGTTGTAAAATCTGGTCGGTTACAATTGCACTTGTGCCGCCACTGCTATTGGCTTGTCCTATTGTACTTGAACTCTCTGATCGATTTGAGTCCATGTTGACTGTTTTGTAGAAATTGTCTCCTAGCAGATTTTGGTATCGATTAGCAGAATGTCTACTGCTCGTACTAGCCTAATTTGCAATGGTATGTGAGTTGTCCCTGTTCGTCCAATTAGAAGCTTATTTGCAATTCAATTTCTTTCACTAGCTGTAAGGTCTCTGACCCCGAGCTAACAGAACACCATTATACCATGAAACAATTATAATGGAAAAAGTTACAATTTTTAACAGTTTTCCAAAATTTGTCAATGCCATGATGTTTAGAATGTCATAAAGCTTCCAAAAGTGAATTAAAATATTTTTTGTGGAAAATTTTCAAAAAAAGTAAGTTTTTGGTCACTCAACCCGTCAGTTTTGGCCGTCTCGAAAAACTGCACCCGTACCCCAAATTTGAAAAAAAATGCATTTTCGGACGCCGAGAAGCTCCTAAATATGGCAAGTACCCAGGTTAATACACCTTAGTTAGAGCTTAGTATAGCAAGTTCCGACATTAAATTCTGATTCGTATTGCCCGTCTTAGGTTAAAATTAAATTTCCTAAAGTTGTGCGGGGAGGCACCGGGACTCGGGGGCTGTGTGGGAACTGGCTCCAAGCCAGTGCAGATTGAGTTTGGCAGTAAGAGGGCGCCCTCACACACTCAGAGGGCTCGTGGGCTACTTTCCATGAGAGAGAGAGAGAGAGAGAGAGAGAGAGAGAGAGAGAGAGAGAGAGAGAGAGAGAGAGAGAGAGAGAGAGAGAGAGAGAGAGAGAGAGAGAGAGAGACTAAGTGAGCTCTTGAGCAGGTTGGGACACTTGGTAAGTATGCAATTAGAGCTACCATGCATGAAGCGAGTACTCCTCCAGATGCATATAGCAGGCAAATTTAAATTTTTCAGCTTGTGAGCCTATATAAGAGCATGCTCACACACACACAAGCACACATATATGCTCACACACACACTAAGTACACACACACACTCCTACACACACACACATACCTTGGGGAGGTGCTGCCGGTAGACATAGTCTTTGGAAGAAGAGCTAAGGAGGAAAGTGCTGCCCGTTTCTCATCTCAAGGATTCCATTGCATCAGATTTTGAGAGGAATTCAGCCTAATCTTGGTAATATCCAATTTAATTCATGCTTGTTGCAATTCTCTGCAATATTCTCTTAATCCCGCATCTATTGTGCATAACCCTAGCTAAATTACTCAATGGATACTCTCTAATTCTCCGTATCATTGACCTATTGAATAAATATTAATCTAATTAGTAATTATGCAAGAAATTAGTCTCTCTTAATCATAGCTTAATGCATGATTAAGGAATCAACCGCTAGTCACCATTGTAATTAAGAACAAGTCGGCATTGAGGTAGAGATGGTCTACTGGTTTCTATTGCCACACAATGTTTAATCAACTAAATTAGAATCAATTAGCTCATAGATTAGGATGTATTAGTGAAATTAATCCATCATTAATCACTAGGAAGGGAGAAACCTTCTCACCTATGCATACGGTAAATCTGCAAACCTCTACTTACATTAGCAAGTGATTAAGCATGCCGAATTCATCTCTAGTAAATAGATTGAGAAGAAACCTGAAATTCTTAACTATCTAGGCCAAATAATTAACCTTAGGGCCAATTCCCATAGAACAAGTAAGGTGCTATCAGAATTCTCTATGTCTTGAAGTAATCAAACCTCTCGTATAAGGGGATTTTCTTATTGGAACTAATCCGTCATCATGGTTTTATGTTACTCTCGAATGTTAGCTCTCTTTTTCCAAGTTGTCAATTAAGTAGTGAGTATAAAATGGCCCGGGTAAAGAGAACTCGTTTCGGTGGTTCCCACGACCGCGAGGCGGGGACAAGCAACACTAATGGAAAGGGAAAAGCTCCCATGGTCGACCAAGTACCGGCCATCTCACGGAGCAATGACGAGAAAATTGTGGAGGTAGATCAAGTTTTAATTCAAGCTTGTTAAAGCAACATTGCATTCGATAAGGTAGGATGAAAAACAAATTTCCCAACTTGTTGGAAATCAACGGAAACCACGGCATTTAAATTAATCATATTTTATATTCAAGTAAGAAAGAATGATTTCAGAATATACTGTCTGAAGTAGGAAAGATTGGTTGCTAGGAAAAATTTAGCTCAGCTAGTTCATTTTCAATTCCAATGTTGATCTAGTCTGAACCCCCTCTTGATCACAGGGGCAACTTGCGAAGTTATTCGCAGGAGCTAGAGTTCTTGGTTAAGAGCTCTTGAATCCACGACTTCTGGTTAAGCGGTGGATATCCACGACAGCTAGTTAAGCGGTGGAAATCCACGACTGCTGGTTAAGTGGTGGACAACTTAGTTGTATGGGCAACTAGGCGACAACGGGTGGAGTAAACACTCGCTGGGGGATTTCGTGCCTCCAGAGCATTGGAACTTTAAATGAATGAGTTTTTGAGTGAATTTTTACTAGAATTACTGTCTTGGTGCCGCTTTGCAATACTGGTTGAAGGGCTGTATTAAAGAACTTGTGAATTTGAAAAGTAAACAAAGAACTTATATGTTGAACAACCATTGTGGTAGTAATTAGGTTACAAAGGAAGTGTGAGTATGAGTTGGAAGGTGGGGGCTTGGCTCGGGTTGCCAATGCCTATGAGAAGGGTGGTCCCGATTGGTCGGGAACTCTTCGTCCCCATAGTGTTATAAATCGACGCTACTATTACTCATTGCCCCAAGAGCGGCGAAGCCTCAAGTGTACGTGCCTCTGAAACATGGGAAAAAAGGCACTCAAGACTTCTCTCCTCTTGCAAGGTGGGTCTTAGGATCGCTAGATAAGTTAATCACACTTCCCCTGCGGGGTGGAACTAGACCTTGATGCTAGTAGGCTTGAACTCGACTCACTTTGTGATGAGAGATCGTCCGCTAGATGAACCATAAACCACTTTGTTTGCTTCCTCTGTAGATCTAGTGGCCACCAGGTTTACCATCAGATTCCTCGTTTGAGACGACGGGGTGGGGACCTCACACCTGGTATCAGAGCTATAGGTTTACAAACTGGAAAATGATGTTGTTTGAAATTTTAAAAAATAAGGGATAGTAGGATAGCTCGTACGCAAATCTTGAGCATGATTTTTCCTAGAATAATGACATTGGATTTGTCTAGTGGATTGTCTCCTGAGTGATGTTAAAGAGTTTTACTCGTTGAGCTTGTTGGGATTCAGTGGGTTCCACATGATGTTTTTTGAGAAGTCGTTGGTGCGACTAGTGGTGCGGGCAGGTAGCCTGTTGATTCACATAAATTTATAAGTATGGATCAAAGCTTTTGAGTAAAGTTTTTACCATTATTTATCGGACAATTTTGGATGTATTCAATGGAATTTAAACTAATGGTGGGATGGTTAAATCCTTGTGATAGCTGTACAGATTAAGTAGGCTGCTTAAGCCCAAAAAGTTAAATTTATTCTTGAGTATGGAAAAGCCTAGGTTCATTTGAGAAGAGTGCTATAGTAATGATTTTTATACCATTGAATAGGTCCCGTCTACTGTGCTATATACCGCCATTCAGGAGAAAAAGCTTCTCCTTAAGCAAGCTCAGCCTCCAACCTTTAAAGGAAAAGAGGTTAATGTGGAGAGAGATGCGGAAGTATGGATGGAAGCAATGGATGACTATTTCAAAGCTGCGGGAACTCAACCCAAGAACCAAACCATGCTTGCAATGTTCCGCTTGTCTGGCGATGCCAAGATCTGGTGGAAACAACATTGCAGGGACTTGGATATCAAGGGATCTTCCCAGTCATGGGAAGACATCAAGTCTGCTGTGATGGAGCAATACTTACCACCCGCTCACAAAGCCTTGAAGATGAATGAGTTTTTCTCACTTTGATAGGTGACTTCTTCCATCGAAGAATACTACTCAAAGTTCGTCACACTTCGGAGATATGCTCCAGGATGACATTGGAACAACAAGTAGCACGATTCTACCAAGGACTCATCGACCCCTTGAACAACCGACTAAAAGCTCTTAGGCCAGCAACTCTGCAACATGCCTTGCTAAGGGCCAAACCATTAGCTAAAGAGTTTCAGAGGACTACCCAAGATAGTCAATACTATTTGTCAAAGAGGGACATGCCAGACAACTAGAGTAGCAGACCGATCAACCTTACATACAACCATCGTCCGGTAGTAGCTACTACGGCACCTACCGAGTTTCCCAATATAAGATGATTTGAGTGCGAGGAGTATGGACATTACAAAAGACGATGACCAAAAAGGATTTCCCAAACATCCGGTGCTAATAATGTACCTCTGAACGTCAACGGGCAAGTTCAACCAAACGAAAGAGGAGGTCGAGGAAGAGGAAACATAGGACAAGGAAGCGGAGCTTTCGCTAATGCCATAGTGACACAACCAACTCTAGGTGACAAAGCTGATGAGAGAGCAGCTATGTATGCTGCAACTACTAATCCTAGTGAGCAATAATTCAAGCACCAGGATCTCATCAAAGTTCAGCAGAGTAAAACGCATAAAGCTAAAGAATGTTCTATTATCAAAGGATGTCTTTACTTTAGACAAAGGGTATGACTTGGAATCTGAGAAGAAGAAAGAGTTAGATTCTATGTCACAGTGTATTAAAAACAATCAAAATTCATCCATATAGTAAGCACCTTTCTATTGTTGAGATTGAGTGCATACAATTCTGGCAAAAGTGGAAGATCTTTAAATGTAAGATCTACCCTGAGCTGTGCAAGTGTTGTGCTTGACATTGTCTCCATCACAGTAAGTAAATTGTCCCAAAAGTAGAGTTGCATTGATAAAGGTTTTTTCTTAGGGCTAGACTTTGTATCTTGGTCAAGTGGAATACGCTGGCCACTCAAAAGATGATATCTAAAATAGTAAAACGACACTATGGAATTTTGAGAGCTTATAATAAACTTGCAAATTATGGACTTCTTTTGCAAAATACAAATTTTGGCCTATGACTGTTTCCTATCCCAATTATCATCTAAAAAATCCAAACATCTCTTAGACTTGCAAATGAACATTTTTCCCGTAGTTCTTATTTTCTCATTGAAGAAGAAATCTACAAAGACTTTAAGAGGCATAAGTAGTGTGAGCCGAACTATTTTTGTGGCAACTGAATACTTGAGGGACTTTTGCATATCCTGAAACAACGTATTCTTAAAGCTTTAACTAGTTTGCGAAGCTCCCAAAGACCAATCCTTGCTATCAAAGGATGGAAGTGGCAAAGGAGTTATACGACCCCATCCAAAGGAAGTTCTCGGTTCCAAATATGACATATCATAAAAGAATATTTCCTTATCTGCAAGTTCCTTGTGTTGTCTTCCTCGATACATTTGCTCACGAATAAATGCATGGAAAGCATCAAAAATTCCAACTGTGCTCTCAACTAGTTGCCAGTCTGTCCTATTTGATGGATAACTATCTGAAACATACCAAATATAATATCCATCACTTAACCTTTGAATATAATCATGCACTAAGTGAGATGCTCAAAACAACTTACAATTGGGTTGATGCCGTGGAAAACTTGGAGGAGATGTTTGCAACCATAAGTCTGCATGATGGAAAGCATGTTGTACGAGGACCTCTTTCACCCGCTTTCTTTGTGCACACACTTTAAACTCTTTAACTTGTCCCTTGAAAGCCTCCACGAAATTATTGCATTGGCTACTCTTCCTCTTCCTAGTTTGCAATAGTACCCAACTTTTGAAAGTTATTAGAGATGGTATCCATGCTTGATCATCTGTAGTATAACTATTAAAAATGCTAACATAGTCAATGGTAGTGCTAGGCCTTCGAGAAGTAGTCATGGTGTGCACTAGAATACACAAAAAAGTTAGCGCAAATATGAAAAAGGGAACAAAGTTTAGAGAGGAAAGTAGAGCTACTCAAGGTAATATTTGGGCGGGAACATAGATACTAGAGTCTTCAATGAAAGTTCTAAAATTCATCGGTATAGAGTTAGTACGACTTATAGAATTTATGCTTTGAAAGCAGAAAATTGTATAATTTGATGAACATAAATAGTATTTTCTCTGTTTTTCCTAAAAGATCTTGGCTCCAAAATTTTATTCTCAACATAACGTAAGCCTCTTCCTCATTGGTCGAGCGCCACTCTCTCTCTAGAACCAAAAGTCCTAAAAGTGAGTCCAATTTTCTCCTAATGTTAAGCAATATTTAGGCACACACACTAATAATTGGTAGTTTTTACCAATCTTTAGGTGTGCACGCAAAAGGGTTAAACTTGTTGAAATTGCAATGTGATTTCACAAATCTCTAGTTGGGCATGACCACAACACAAATCGATCATCAGAACTGAAAAATCATTAAGCACACATTGATTTTTAGGTGCACAAACAAGGGCAAAATAGTGCACACACACCGAAAATTAAGCATACACACACTCAATTAGAACGCACACACAATTGCAATTAACCATTCAAGCATGTATTTAGATCAATTAGACACACAATTAGCAATGCATATTGACCAATTAGCAATTGAACTTATCAATTTTATATGCCACCAAATCTAGAAAATTTCATCATTACGATGGAATGAAAAACAATCCAAAAATTTCAAAGCAGCATAGTATCAACATTACATTGCATCATGGTGGAGTCTCTGCACAATTCTACACATGTTTAGATTCTAGGGAGGTTGAGAATACCACCTTGATTACCTTTCCAATTTGAAGATCGATTGAATGGTTGAAAGATCTAATCCTTGGTATAAAATTAGTGTGTAAGCTAGCAAAATTAGTCAAATTAGCAAGGGGATACTGTGAAATTTGAGTGTGTAAAGACACAGTTTGCAAGATACAGTGACAAATTAGGGAATAATGAACACATTACTTCATGCATACACATCCAAAATCCACAAAAACATCAACACACAAGTGAAATTAGTGAGGAAACACATCTAATTACGCCACAATTACACTAGCGTAGTCCATCGTCCCCAAAAACGGTGCCAAGTGTTGGGGGTTTATATCATTGCATAGCTCCAATGAACAAAAAAATTATCAATCTGGAGGGATGAGCTACCCGCTTAGGGCATGGAAACACTCACACGATTAGTGAGCTAATCATGGAAACACGAATGGTTGACTCTATGAGGTGATCTTCTTAGCCTATGGAGGAGCTAAAACACAATGAAGGGCAATCTCCACATCCACTTCCCTTGACCTCTAGTCAACCCAATCACACACACTGACAATTGCAAGACAAACACAACACTAATCCTATCATGCAACACACTAATGGAAAGGACACACACATAGATGTATCGAGCACCACACTAATTAAACCTACATGAACACACAAGCAAGAGAAGGAAATCACACAAGATTAGATAGATATTAACCACTATTAGTTACAATCTAGCTAATCAAAGCATCATAGGCAATCGTAAGAAGCATGAGAGAGGGATAGTGAAAGAGAATTAAGCATTGATTAGTGTTAACCAAGTCACATGAGCAAGGAGAAGCTCAAGGAATCCATAGCCACAGACCTCAAGAGATCTCACCAAAGAGTGCTCTCAACAAATGAGCTTGAAAACCCTAATTTATTTTACACACTACCTTATATACATAGGGTCAAAATATGCAATATCCGGGCGCCCAAGATCTTTAGGGCTCCACTATTTACTGAACTTGCAACCTAGGCACAGAGCTTGGAACTCCCATTGAGCACGTAATACATTAAAATATATCAATGGCTTGAAATAAATCGAGAGTGTACAATACATGACCATTTTGGGAAAATGTAAAAATGTGTAACTCCAATCTTTACTGCTTCTTTGTATTGATATTTGATATGCATCCGTACGTCTTAGATATTTAGCAGCTCATGATAACTGACTTGACTCAGTTAACATATGCATAAAACTTTTGAGCACTCACATGTGGCCTATTTGAGAAAAAAAGAGTCTTGTAAACATCTTCAAACCTGCAATAACGCACACACACACACACACTCTGTTAAACCCTAAACCCTAAACCGTCAAGAAAACTTGAAAAGAATCTCACCTTGATGCTAAGGAGTGGTCCACAAGCAAGATTCTAACCTCCGAAACGTTTTTGGGCACCAGATTTGCAGTACATGAGGAGGAGGAGAGCAAGAGAAGAGGTGCACAGTCTAGAGAAATGTGCAGGGAAAGACCCACAGATTTGGTTTTTGCAGGATCCATCGGTACAGGCGCTTGTGAAGGCGCCAAGAAAAATATCAAAAGAACCGCTGGAATACATCTCTATATAAGTGCTAGAAAATAATCTGTATAAGCGTCGGAAATTTAAACATGAAATTTTTTTAAATGTTCATCTCCCTCCATACTTACCTGCATTTATACGGACGTCCTCCATTGACGTCAATAATTTGGCACCGGAATTTAAGTGACCTCTTGTAGTGACCCTCTTTTGCCAGCGTTCTTTTGACCAGTTTTTCTTTCAAATTATATTGAGTGGAACAATCCGCTTTGTACACCCATATATTGTAGGTACTCCGGGTCTTGGGAAGCAAGAACCTTTGTCTTTTGGCCAATGCCACATTCTGCAATCTATTACTGATCCATATGCAAAAGCTAGAGCAAGTTTCAATGTCGAGCCCTCTAGCTTGTACCTTAAGTGGGCAAGGCTCCCAGAGCACCTTCTAGATGAATACCTTTATAACACCATTTTAGATGAAATGGGAAAATCCCACAACTTTGGGACTAATTTCAATGCCTATGGATTCCTATTTCCCATTAAATTTGGAATAATTTCATTTAATTTGGGAATGTGACAAAGAGATAGATTCTCAAGAAAATGGTGGTCTTGAGAAACACCTTTTAAATTTATTTATTTTATGTGGGTGTTTCAAAACACTTCATAAAAGAGATAGATTCTCATGAAAATGGTGGTGTTGAGAAACACCTTTTAAAATTTTTATTTTTATGTGGGTGTTTCAAAACACTTCATAAAAGAGATATATTCCCAAGAAAATGGTGGTGTTGAGAAACACCTTTTAGAACTTTTATTTTTATGTGGGTGTTTAAAAATACTTCATAAAATCATACATTAGCTGGGGAAATAAAACAATCAGCAAGATATGAAATTCTATTCAATTTCTCCTATTAAGCTAGCATGTGCCTTTTCCATGATATTTGATGGGATCTTGATTGTTTCCACAATTCTTCCACCCCTTGGAGTCCATGACCATACAATTGTATCAACACACTCCCAGCGCTTTGGGTCAGCAAGATTGCAGCACCAACTCTTTTTCCAACAATCCTCATACTGTTCTTGGATTGTGGGATTTCGTTTTCGATGTTTTGGTGCCCAATACTGAATCAGAACTTTCTTGTAGTTAGGAGATGATTTGTCTACATCAACGTTTGACTCTGCCACTCCTAGCCATATCGGATATTCAGGATCTGTGGGTCTCACAAGAACAAGATCCCCTTTTCTTACATCAATTTAAGGCCTAAAGGCCTCTTTTGGCCTTGCACTTTGAGGACCAACATAGTGATCATTCAATTCTTCATATCCTTGAAACTCATCTCTGTCTTCCTCTATCTCTTGCATTCTATGACTCCCTATAGTCTTTGGCCAAAACGTTGTATATTCACCAATGTGTTTATGGGTTGCTTGTTCAAGCTCATTGATTATGTTTTCCCAATAAGTGATAACAGGCTCCATGTATTTTGTGGATTCATGGTCCTTTCCCTTTAATAGAGAACATATTTTCCAAAATTCAAGATATGACTTAATCCCTTGCTGTATTCCAAATCCTATTGAATGTCGTGCTAGACATTGGCTTGAGACTCATACTGTCAAGTGTTTTATTGACATCATGTAAAATGTCTACTTGCTTGTACGTGTTTGGTATTGCAAGCAAAGTTTCCCTAGTACCATCTTCCATGGTTCTACTCTTATGTGGCATTCTCTCCGAGTTTTCATCAACAAAAGAGCGCATGAATGCCCTTCCCATTTCTGTATGGTCTCTTCCTTTTCTCATGACACCATCATTACCATGCACTGAGCGTCTAACCCCATTCTCAAAATGTTCACGATAACGATAAAATGAAGTTTTTGGAATGCCATGAATTTCGTACCAAGCTCTACTGCAAACCTCACTGCCATTAAAAGAAAACACATAGCAAGTCTTTGTAGTTATTTTGTTCTCACGCCATGCAGTCAACATTGTATCATACACATAGTTTGTTCTATTTTGCAAACTCTGTCCCCAAAATTCATTCCGCATAGCCATGACCTTATCTCGATTGGCATATTGACAACACCTTTTGGAACAACAATCTATGGTTGAAACAAGCTGGACAGATGCTTAATTGGATCCCTTAGAAGCTTTCACTGACATTTTTGGCTTCCTATTTACAAAGCAATATTTTCTCTTTTTTGAAATAGGCTCTACCAAATAAGCTGATTCAATGCATGTGTCTTGTAACGCATGCATAGCATGTAGATCCTCATAGCATAACAATTATTTTCCATCCATAGTTGTCACTCTCTTGATAGGCCAAAAAACTAGATTAATGCTGCATACACTAGCTTCTGCAGAAATAGTAGCCTCATCTGCATAGGATGTTTCGATACCAATACCAATGTTATCTTCACCTAGCTCACCAAAGTTTACAGAGTCAAACAGACACACGTACATGACAACCCCTTCGGCTACTACATGTGTTTTGCTTTCATCCCAAAGTTGAACCCTCTTATCCTTCCAAACCTCTCTATAGCTCATTCCATTACATTGTGCATCCAATGCTTCTTATGCTTTGTCAGCCTCATGCATAGAAGCCCCTTTGTACTGCATCTCATTTATATGTTGCAACAACCCACTACTCCATTTCACAATACTATGAAAAGCATCTCCCACTATCAATGCATCCATTGTTGGAAAAGGGATGAGTGCTTTCTTTTCAAAACACAAATCAACTGACACCAATACATTGCCTTCCCCAATAAGCACGCCAGAACAATATGCACTTGGATTTATTTCAAATACAGTCCCAATGGCAACCTTTTGTGTCGCTACAAACATGTACACTCTATCACCATGATTGAAATTAGCCATACTTGCAAGATTAAAAGAATAATTGTTAAACAAACCACTTGCAGATTATATTGATTTACGTAGCATAAAGCATAACAAGTATGTATGTGGGTGTTTCATGAGAAGCACCCTGTGGCCTGAAGGTCATAGGGTTCCCTCTATGCTACTAAGAATCTCTTTGTGCTCTATTCTCTACTGTCTATGATCTATGATCTATATTGACTTGCTATGGCCCCTAGACCACAAGGCGCCCTTATTGTTTCCAAAAAACCCTCATTGTTTTGCTACGGCCCCAGGGCCATAGCTCTCTATGCTGGTATAAAGCATATTTGCTCTATATTAGCTCCCTAAGGCCTAAAGGCCATAGGGTTGTCCTCGAGATCACCTCACAGAGTTTCATGTCAAGTATATATACATCCTATGGCACCCCATGACCCTAGGGCCATAAGATCTCCAAATGAAACATACGACAATGTATGGCCCTTGAGCTTATACATTGCAACCCCATGACCCTAGGGCCATAGGATCGACATATGAAACATACGAAAATGTATGGCCCTTGAGATTATACATTGCAACCCCATGACCCTAGGGCTATAGGATTTCCAAATGGAACATATGGCAACGTATGGCCCTTGAGCTTATACATTGACACCCTATGGCCCTAGGGCCACAAGACTTAAAAACATACAAAAAGACAACCTATGGCCCTAAGCCCAAGGGTGTGAGCATTGACACCCCATGGCTCTAGGGCCACAAGACTTCAAAACATACAAAAAGACAACCTATGGCCCTAATCCCAAGGGTGTGAGCATTGATACCCTATGGCCCTAGGGCCACAAGACTTCAAAACATACAAAAAGACAACCTATGGCCACGATGTCAAAGGTGGCCAAGATATCAATGCAACCCCATGGCCCTAGGGCCATAGGATCTCTATATGGAACATAGGCAATGTATGGCCCTTGAGCTTATACATTGCCACCCTATGGCCCTAGGGCCACAAGATCTCACAACATACAATAAGAGAACCTAAGGCCCCTAAGCTCAAGGATGCGGGTTCAAGGGTGGCCAAGATATCAATGCAACCCCATGGCCCTAGGGCCATAGGATCTCTATATGGGACATGTGGCACCCCATGACCCTAGGGCCATAGGATTTCCAAATGGAACATAGGCAATGTATGGTCCTTGAGCTTATACATTGCCACCCCATTACCCTAGGGCCATAGGATTTCCGAATGGAACATAGGCAATGTATGGCCATTGAGCTTATACATTGCCACCCCATGGCCCTAGGGCCGTAGAATCTCCATATGGGACATGTGGCACCCTATGGCCCTTGAGCTTACATATTGCCACCCCATGACCCTAGGGCCATAGGATCTCCAACTACAAAGTAGGGCAACGGATGGCTCTTGAGCTTATACATTGTCGTGGACCTAGGCCATAGGATCTCCAACTGGAAGATAGGGCTATGTATTGAGCTTATCTATTGTCGCCCCTAAACCCTAGGGCCATAGGATTTCCAAATGGAATATAGGGCAACTTATGGCTCTTGAGCTTATACATTGCCACCCTATGGCCCTAGGTCCACAAGCTTTCACATTGCCACCGTAGGGCCACAAGGATCTCACAAGATAGAAGAAGAAAACCCTAGGACATAGGATTTTCAAATGGAGCTGAGTGCACGCTTTGATCCTTGACCTCCAACATTGCCGTCCTATGGTGTGAGCCCAAGGGTGGCTGAGATGTCTTCATAATAATTTCGGCCATTCAAGGGATATCTGCAAGTGGCATAAATTAAAAAAATAATTAAAACGTTATTAAGAAATAATTTTTACGCTACGACAAACTTTGTCATAATGGGTTTTCAAATACACTTATTGATATCGGACAAAAAAATAGCGCACAATTTTTGGGATAATTTTTTTAAAGCTCTTTCAATTTCGGAGCCGACAAGCTATGTCTTATTTTGGCACAAAGCTTAGAACTCTAGTAATCTTGACTGTGTTGAGCTTATATGTGAAGCTACTCAATATATGGCTTCTCTATATATGGCACCCAGGTCCCCTCTATATATACATCATCTCATGTGTGTATTCTACACACTTTTGGGGTTCTACTTCTGTGCTCTCTCCTTCTCTCTCAACATGGTATCAGAGCAGTACGTTTTTGTTTTCGATTTTTCTCCTGATCAAAATCGATTTTCCAGAAACTACCCTCTTAGGGGATCGGAATCAATGTGGTCTACAACTTTGCAGAAGGAAGTTTCTTCAAATTCTGCACCGATTTTGAGTTATCGTTCGCGGACTGCGTACATACCTGAAAAACAGCTTCCGCGTTTTGTTTTTGATTTTTCTGCTAATTGGAAACGATTTTGCAGAAACCACTCGCGTGAGAGACCGGAATCGATGTGGTCTACAACTTTGCAGAATGAAGTTTTTTTCAAATTCTGCACCGATTTTGAGTTATCGTTCGCGGACTGCGTACATACCTGAAAAACAACTTCCGCTTTTTGTTTTTGATTTTTTTGCTAATTAGAAACGATTTTGCAGAAACTACCCGCGAGAGAGCGGAATCGATGTGGTCTACAACTTTGCAGAAGGAAGTTTTTTCAAATTCTGCATCGATTTTGAGTTATCGTTCGCGGACTGCGTACATACCTGAAAAGCAACTTTCGCTTTTTGTTTTTAATTTTTCTGCTAATTGAAAACGATTTTGCAGAAACTACTTCAGGAGGAGACCGGAATCAATGTGGTCTACAACTTTTCAGAAGGAAGTGTTTTCAAATTCTGCACCGATTTTGAGTTATCGTTCGCGGACTGCGTACATATCTAAAAAGCAATTTTTGCTTTTTGTTTTTGATTTTTTTGCTTATTGAAAACGATTTTGCAGAAACTACTCGCGATAGAGACCGGAATCGATGTGGTCTACAACTTTGCAGAAGAAAGTGTTTTCAAATTCTGCACCGATTTTGAGTTATCGTTCGCGGACTGCGTACATACCTAAAAAGCAATTTCCGTTTTTTGTTTTTTATTTTTCTGCTAATTGAAAACGATTTTGCAGAAACTACCCGCGTGAGAGACCGGAATCGATGTGTTCTACAACTTTGCAGAAGAAACTACCCGCAATGGGGATTGGAATCGATGTGGTCTATAACTTTGAAGAAGAAAGTTTCTCTAAATTCTGCACTGATTTTGGGTTATCGTCTCGGACTGCGAATATGTTTGAAAATCAAAATTTTACTTTTTGCTTTTGATTTTTCTCATAATTGAAAACTTCTCAATTATATTTTTCTTCATCAATCATATATTTGTTACTGACGTAACTTTGCTGCAGAAGCCAGTTACACATCGTTCCGATTCAGTCGAGCCGTTGATGATCGTCCAAATTCTATCGAGCTACTGTTGGTACATGATATTTTGTTATATGATATACTCGTTCATTGATTATCGTATAATTATTCTTTTAGAGATATAGTTTACGTCATTTTATTGATAATTTCTCATTGATACCATAGTGATTTTGATGGTACCATGATGATGTTTTGTTAATACTTTGGTCATGGTGATTTTCGTTGATACCATGATGATATGTCATTGATACCATGGTTATTCTCGGTGGTGCCATGATGATATTTCGTTGATACCATGGTTATTCTCGGTGATTCCATGATGATATTTCGTTAATTCCATGGTGATTTTTGTTGATACCATGATGATGTTTTGTTGATACCATGGTTATTCTCGGTGATACCATGATGTTGTTTCGTTGATACCATGGTTATTCTCGGTGATGCCATGATGATGTTTCGTTGATACCATGGTTATTCTCGGTGATGCCATGATGTTGTTTCGTTGATACAATGATTATTCTCGGTGATATCATGATGCTTTTTCTTGATACCATGATCATTTATTCATTTTTATTGATATAATGATGATATTTTGTTAATACTTTGATGGTATTCATTGATCACTACATTGATAAATGTTGTTTTATGTAGTATATGCACATATCATTTGTATCACGTAATCACACATTTTGTACTTTTACGTCTATACTTTATGTACCATATGTTGTCGTGCGTATATATGTCGTCAAAAGAGTGGCGTCGCGAACCATCTCTTATGGCATTGTGAACGTAATTATTTCATTAACGATGCTAATAATTTTCATGACATGTTTTTTTTTTTCTGGAGTCTATGATCTATGTAGGATTGATCAAAGAATTGATTTTATGAAGACAAACTTGGTGACAATAAAAGATTTATGAAGATATGTTTGGTGATGCCATATTGATGACAACATGAAGACATGTTTGGTGATGCGATAATGATGACAAGCTACACAGCAGATTCACGGAGACACTTTTGATTACAAGCTAATCGATAGCTTTTACACCTCTTTATTGAACCTTTGTATTCATTATTGTATTTGATAGGATAGGAGTAATGTAACTCCTCATAAAACATTCATTGTAAAAGGAGTGATGTAGCTCCTCGTAAACATTTGTATATTTAATGATTTTTATAATATAACGGTGGGTGTATATAGAGCTGTGGGTTTTTCCCTTGATCCCCCAAGGGTTTTTTCATCCACAGTTAGGGACCCTTATTTGAGCGGGGGTGTTGAGCTTATATGTGAAGCTACTCAATATATGGCTTCTCTATATATGACACCCAGGTCCCCTCTATATATACATCATCTCATGTGTGTATTCTACACACTTTTGGGGTTCTACTTCTGTGCTCTCTCCTTCTCTCTCAACAGACTGCAAACTTGTGAGAACAACCCCTACATTCAAAATTCGAATTTTGAATTTCTAACCTAACCTAACTAACCTTATCTCTCTCTTTCTCTCTCTACCACAATTTTTTCCGTGCTGTCGATCTCTTTCTCTCTCTCGTTTCTTGCTCAAAACCTACACAGAAACGTGCACAGAGCTTGTCTTTCTCTGTCTCTCTCTCCCTACACATACAGTTCTACGCCATCGTTGCGACGCGCACACAGATCTACGCGAAGCCATCGCCACAACCTTCAACAGAAGGACTGGTGTCGCGACCTCCCAAACACAGATCTGTTACCATCATCGTCGCGGCCTCAACAAACCTAAGTTACTGCTTGCTACTGCTGCAGCTGGTTTTCATCAAACACAGATTTACTCAGAGGTAACCTGTAGAAACCCTAATCTTTTTGCTTAATTCGGTTTTAACTGTTCTTAATCTAATTACGTTTTAGCTAAGTTGTGAATCACCTCTCTCTAGAACAATAAACAAAAATCATTAATTACATCTCTAAAACTGTAAAACTGTAGACTGTAGAACTATAAAACAGAAAAATCTATAATTAGAGATCTAAAACTGTAATACAAAATACTCTAATTAGAGACCTAAAAATATAAAACAGAAGACACTAATTAGGGACCTAAATTTGTAAAACGAAAAACTCTTATTAGGGACCTAAATCTGTAAAACAGAAAACTCCTCATAAGTGACCTAATACTATAAAATTGTAAAACTCTAACTGCAAAAATCTCTAATTACAACAAAAAATTATAAACCTACAAATGCAAAAGACAATAACTACAGAAAATCCTAAAACTATGAATACATGTAATTGGGTTGTGGGGAGTTGGGCACACGTTGTAAGAGGACGAGTAGAGCACGCTATTGTATGAGGATGGATTAGGGTTCAGTTGCAAGAGGATGGGAAAAAAAGAGGCAAGAAGGTGGGAAACAAAGTGTACACTATATGTGCTTGTAAGATATGGTGTAATATAGTTTCTTTAAATTCATTTGCAGTCACTAAAATAAAACTAGACATTGAATCTTTAGAAGGGCAGACAGGGTGTGGCTACATAGGGTTTCACCTCATACTAAAGAGTAACATATGGCCCTAAGGCACCCTATGACCATAAGGCCATAGGGTGGTCTCACATCGAACTATAGGGTGACCAATGTCCCATCTGGCCATAGGGTGCCAATATACAATCTCAAGGGTCATAGGGTTCCCTATGTTCCTATTGAAGATCCTATGGCCATAGGGCCATAGGATCTCCAAAACATATATATGGCACTATGGCCATAGGATCACATGGTGCTCTATGTCCGATCTAGAGACCTTGTGGCCCAAGGGCCTTAGGGTGGCAATGTACAATCTCAAGGGACATAGGGTTCCCTATGTTCCTTTTGGAGATAGGGTGGCACTAGGGCCATAGAATCTCCAAAAGCAACATAAAGAACCTAGGGCCATAAGATCAAAGGGTGACCTATTGGAGACCTTGTGGCCCAAGGGCCATAGTGTGGGAATGTACAATCTCAAGGGCCATAGGGTTCCCTATGTTCCTTTTGGAGATCCTCTGGTCCTCGAGCCATAGGATCTCCAAAATGAACATATGTCCCTACGGACATAGGATCACAGGGTTCTCTATGTTCCTTTCAAAGATCCTATGGTCCTCGGGCCATAGGATCTCCAAAAGGAATATAGGGCCCAACGGACATAGGATCACAGGGTGCCCTATGTCCCATCAAGAGACACTATGTCCCAAGGGCCATAGGATGGCAATGTACAATCTCAAGGGCCATATGGTTCCCCATGTTCCTTCTGAAGATCCTATGGCCCTAGCGCCATAAAATCTCCAAAAGGAACATAAGAAACGTATGGCCATAGAATCAAAAGGTGCCCTATGTTCCATCTTGAGACCTTGTGGCCCAAGGGCTACAGGGTGTATTTGTATAATCTCAAGGTCCATAGGGTTCCATATGGTTTTTTTGGAGATCCTATGGCCCTATATCCATAGGATCACAGGGTTCCCTATGTCCCATCTAGAGACCTTGTGGCCCAAGGGCCATAGGGTGCTAACCTACAATCTGAAGGGCCATAGGATTCCCTATGTTCCCTAGGGTCACAAGGTGCCCTACGTTCCATCTGAAGACCCTATGGCCCAAGTTCCATAGGGTGACAATGTACAATCGCAAGGGCCATATGATTCCCGACGTTCCTTTTGGACATCCTATGGCCCTAGAGCCCTAGGTGCATGGGGCTGCCATGGTTCCCGTTATATGCACCATGGTGTACCCTATGTACATAGGCCACCCTCAGGCCCTTGGATGCCCTCTGTCCCATCTAAAGACCTTGTGGTCCAAGGGCCATAGGGTGACAATCTACAATCTCAAGGGCCATAGGATTCTCTATGTTCCCTAGGGTCACAAGGTGCCCTACTTTCCATCTCAAACAATGAGGGCACCTTGTGGCCTTCGGGCCATAGGATCTCTATGTAGAGCATAGAGCAAAGAGCATAGAGAGCTTCTTACTACCATAGAGGGAACCCTATGGCCTTCAGGCCACAGGGTGTCAATATAGAGATAACAGAGGTCCTTACTATCATAGAGGGGACCCTATGGCCTTCAGCCCACAAGGTCTCCTCAATGGCATAGAGAGAATCCTATGGCCCTGGGTCCATAGGTTGCCAAAAAACCCTCATAAAGGGTTTCTTCAAAACATATAGGATGTGTACAACATAGAGAGTTCCTTACTAGCATAGGGGGGACCCTATGGCCTTCAGGCCATAGTGTGCCAATATAGAGCAGAGATCGGTTGTTACTAACATAGAGAGACCAAATAGTGCTTTATACATGGGGCCATAGGATGTCAATATAGAGCATAGAGCATGGAGCATAGAGAGCTTCTTACTAGCATACAAGGAACCCTATGGCCTTCAGGCCGCAGGGTGTCAATGTAGAGAAAACAAAGGTTCTCACTAGCATAGAGGGGAACCTATGGCCTTCAGCCCACAAAGTCTCCGGGATATAGAGAAAATAGTGTTTTTACTAGCATAGAGAGTACCCTATGTCCCTGGGTCCATAGGTTGCCAAAAAACCATCATGAAGGGTTTCTTCAAAACATAGAGGGCACCTTGTGCCCTTGGGGTCATAGTATGTGTAGAGCATAGAGAGGTTCTTACTAACATACAGGGGACCCTATGGCCTGAATATAGAGAATATAGAGAATAGATCTGTTCTTACTAACATACAGGGGACCCTATGGCCTGAATATAGAGAATATAGAGAATAGATCTGTTCTTACTAGCATAGAGCGGACCCTATGGTCTTCAGGCCAAAGGGTGCCAATATAGAGCAAATATCAGTTCTTACTAGCATAGAGAGACCAAATAGGGCTTTATACATGGGGCCATAGGGTACCAAAACAATGAGGGTTGTTCAATGGCATAGAGAGCACCCTATGGCCCTGGGTCCATAGGTTGCCAAAAAACCCTCCTGAAGGGTTTCTTCAAAACATAGAGGGCAACTTGTGGCCTTGGGGTCATCGGATGTGTAGAGCATAGAGAGGTTCTTACTAGCATACAGGGGACCCTATGGCCTTCAGGGCTTTATACATGGGGCCATAGGGTACCAAAACAATGAGGGTTGTTCAATGGCATAGAGAGCACCCTATGGCCCTGGGTCCATAGGTTGCCAAAAAACCCTCCTGAAGGGTTTCTTCAAAACATAGAGGGCAACTTGTGGCCTGGGGGTCATCGGATGTGTAGAGCATAGAGAGGTTCTTACTAGCATACAGGGGACCCTATGGCCTTCAGGCCATAGGGTGCCAATATAGAGCATAGATCGGTTCTTACTAGCAAAGATCGGACCCTATGGCCTTCACGCCAAAGGGTGCCAATATAGAGCATTGAGAGGCTCTTACTAGAATATAGGGGACCATATGGCTTTCAAGTCACATGGTGCCAATATAGAGCAAATAGTGTTTTTACTAGCATATAGAACATCCTGACCTAGGGGGATTAGTTGTCAAAAATCCATCATAGAAGGGTTCCTATGGCCTTCAGCCCACAAGGTCTTCTCAATATAGAGCGAATAGTATTTTTCATTGGCATACAGAGCACCCTTAGGGACCTTGAGGCCAACCGTATGGACTTCAGGCCTTAGGGAGCTGATATAGAGCATGGTGCTTTATATCGGCATAGAGCGCTATGGACCTAGGGCCATATAAAAACAATGAGGTGTTTTTGGAAACGATGACGGCACCTTGTCGTCTTGGGGCCATAGGAAGTCAATATAGATCATAGAGCATAGACGATAGAGCATAGAGCACAAGGAGATTCTTAGTAGCATAGAGGGAACCCTATGACCTTCAGGCCACAGGGTGCCATTATAGAGTAAACAGAGGTTCTTACTAGCATAGAGGGGACCCAATGGACTTCATCCCACAAGGTCTCCTCAATATAGAGAAAATAGTGGTTTTTACTTGCATGGAGAGCACCATATGGCCCTGGAGTCATTGGTTACCAGAAAACCCTCATGAAGTGTTTCTTTAAAACATTGTGGCCACCTTGTGGCCTTGGGGCCATAGGATGCCAATGTAGAGCATAGAGAGGTTCTTACTAGCATGCAGGGGACCCTATGGCCTTCAGGACACAGATTGCCATATGGTGTTGGTGTAGAGGCTCTAAAGGGGTATTTAGGCCATTCAAGGGATACTTATTTGAGGTTCCTCTAATGTCATAAGGGAACATGTGATCACACTACCATAGAGTGTCCTAGGTACACTTGTAGAACCATTTTGTTGGCACCCTTTGGAACTAGGACCACATGGTTTAACATAGAGGTGACTCTATGGCCCTAGGTCCATATGGATGTAATAATATCCATCTTGTCTAAATATATGTCATTCTTTTTACAGAAAATGTCTCAGAAGAGAAAGTCAAAGTCAGTTGATGCAACAGGCTCAACACCAAGTTCTTGGTATCTAGATTTTCACTTACCAAATGGTGGAAGTGTTGAGAAAGTCCACTTGTTCTTTCAAGATAAAGAGAAATTTCCCTTCAAGGACTGTGGTATTGTTAAGGAGATAAAGAAAGATTGTTCAGATCTTGAAATGTCTCCATGCCTTGGAGTAAAACTACTCAATGGTGACTCCTACTTGTTGGAGCCTGTGGCCTTTGCTCAAGAATTGGTTAAGGTTGATTATGAAGGAGTGACAATGACAAAAGCAGGGTGGGTGGAGCTTCATGATGACACTCCAAGTGAGAACTTTATAGACTTATATATTGAGGGCTTTAAGAAAGTCAATCAATATTTAGGTAAATTGAGAAGCACAAAGAAGAATAAGAAGGGAAAGAATGAAGATACAGGTACAGCAAATCAATCTAAGACGCTCAAGGAGAGTCAGACTCCCTCACTTGGAGAAAATAGTGGAAATGTGGCCAAAGAAAATCTTTCATTTATACCCTTACAGACTCAAGAAGCAGGAGATTCTAGTGGACTTGCAACCCTAACAGCTGGAACCCCCTTAGTGGAAGTGGTTGTGGACTCAGCATCCTTAGCTATGTTGGACTCTATTATACAACCCAAAGAAAAAGATCTTGATAAAGAAGTTTCCAAACTTCTAAGAGTGGGCTAGATGGATACGTCGGAATTGACCACTATATTAAATTTGGTGTACAATTTACCCAATTGATCCCAGTTGAGCAATGCAACCTTGCACCAGAAGGCTATAGATGCAGACCATTGTCAGATGTATATGTGAAATATCTCTTGAATCAATTTGCAGGGCACTCTAGGCCAGTCTCTAGTGCAGCAGACTTGATGTTGTATAACCCAATTACAAAAATGCCTTTACAAACACCTGAAGTGCATGGAGACAAGCTATCAACATACCACTACTGGATTCTAGCTGGTCAGCATTCCATCATAGCGGCTAGAGCTTTCTTTGCGTAACAACAGCACTAAGTATGCTTTGAGAAAAGAGTTCTACAAGTTTACAACTACAAGGATAGTGGTAGACGCTCCGAAAGAGGTTGCTGTTCGAATTTCCAGAATGGAGAACATGGAGAGAATAACAGCAATGAAACACCAGCCTTATGTGGAGGTCTTGAAGCATGGCCGTAGTCAATGGCTTGCATATTTTAAACCAACAAAACCCAAGGCAGGTGTTCCTGTCGGTCATCCAAGTCGAGCAGGTTGGGATGTAAGTTCCACTTCCCTATGCTTGTTTTTGTTACAAATATGTCTTGAAATAAAGTTAATTTTCTTTTCTTTATTTTGAATGCCTTTGTAAATGTGGCAAACATCGTTCTCAACCATAAATAATTTGCCAACAAAGAAGCACACATGGTCATGTACGATGATAAAATCTATGATCAGTGGATACACATCTTGGAGAAGCATCAGACATCAACTTCTCGTGGGAGACAACCAAGCATAACAACCTTTAGATGCCTAGCTAGTTTAGACGATAATGATGTCAAGCTACTACAACAAGAGCTGGCAGATGAGAAGATTTGCTTAGTGAAGCAACCACATCAACAAGCGGGCATGCTCGACCTCAGTGCACGTGCAAGGGTCTTAAAGAAGACCAGGGTTTTTGAGCCTCAAATGTTGATGTCATTTAAAGAGAGATCCATCAGCAATAGCAGTTACTTCATGGGATAAATGTAAGTCTCATTATAACATTACAGATGAGATTTACAAATCTCTCTTCACGAGTTGTACGCAATGGATAAATCTCCTACTACAAAAAGGAAAGGAGAAAGAGCCAATTCCTGAGATTACTAGGGGATATGTGCAGCGGATCATTGCACAAAAGAATGGAACTTCTAGTTTTCGATTCATTTTACCATGGACAATCAAGTGTGTTGGAAAGAATTTGGAAGGCATTGAGTTTATCTGCAGCACTGAGAATAGCTCTAAAATTCGTGTCGGTGTTTGCATCATAGACACAACACACAAAAGTCTTACATCTAGTGGTTGGAGTGCTACCCAATTTGGTAAAGTAGTTGATGGAGTATGTGGGGTAGCACATCAACCATCAGAGTTTTTAATTGCCGGCTTAGTCAAGTATCAGCATGCTGCTTCCCTAGAGAAGGCAATTTCTGAAAAAGCTAAATGGTATGAAATGCACGTTCTACCTTTGAGCTCCTTAATGGGATCAGAGACCATCCAAACATGTGCTCTTCGCGAAGTATTTTTTGGGATTTGGGCATTTTTCAGTCAAGGAGAGCAGTACACCAACTACTCTAGTGTTAAAGAGTCATTGTTGGAGCCAATGCATACTCTCTGCATCAATGACGATGAGTATGATGCTGTGACCACGGCCAAATCCTTTTTTGTATGTCGTGCAATCAAATGCATCTGTCTCAATGAAGATGATCAAGTGATAGACATATTCTCATTAGGCTATGGGACTAAAGAGGCACTACAACAACAGAGAAAGGTGATATCAGTTGCATGTAGTAGTGATCAAATGACGCAATTGGAATCTCTTTGCCATTCCATAGTGTAAGAAGACCTTGATCTTAGAAGGTGGCTAGGTGTGGATAACACAGAGAAAGTCAATGCCAAGGATTCAGAGGAAGAATAAATTGAAGAACCATTGGATGCAAGTGCTGAGGCCATTCTAGAAAGTCTACAAGAAACATGTTAAGCTAGCCACCCATGATATTACATTACTGATATTTAGATTATTATTGTTGTCATTTTATTTTATTTGTCCCATATCAAATCTGCCCATGATGTTAAAAACATTGATGTTTGGCTGGTTATTGTTCTCAAATTATTTTCTTTGAAAAAATGTAAACTTGTGAGTTTGAGTTTTTTCACAATAAATGAATTAGACTTAAGTGTATGATACTATATGGACATGTTTTGGTAAATAGAATTCTACATTTATATATGGTCACAAGATATATACTATGTAATACTTTAAATTTAATGGATCATATGAGGTTTGGGAAGAATACACTATGACTTGAGGATCATAGAGTTGTTTGTAGACATGGCAGCCTATGGCCCTAGGGCCATAGAATCCCCCAAAAGAAAATGGGATACCCAACAACCTTACAAATGTAGGGTGATTACACCAAGTCTCTAAAAGGGCACATAAGCATCTGGGTTACTCTATAGCCTTAGGCCCATAGGATGTCAACATAGAATCCCCCAAAAGCAGTTGGCTACCCTACAATCTTACGGATATAGGGTGATTACATAGAATCTTTAAAAGGACACATAAGCATTTGGGCTAGTCTACAGCCTTAAGGCCATAGGGTGTCAACACAGCTATCCTACAATCTTATGTATATAGAGAGATTACATAAAGTCTCTAAACGGGCACATGAGTATTTGGGCTATTCTAGAAGGAAACATAAGTTATCAAAGAGCATTTGGGATAACCTAACACTACAAGAGGTTGTGTTCTCTTGTGACGCTGTTAGATACGGAAATACACTGGGTTTTTATAACCCCCGGCGTCGCTAATAGCGTCGCTACGAGAGCGTTGCTATAGGCGTCGCTATATGCATCTCTATAAGCGTCGCTATATAGAGACGCTCATAGCGACGCTCATCGCGATGGTCATAGCGACGGTTATAGCGACGTTTACACAGAAGTCTATAGCGACGCTTATAGCGACGCTCCAGAGCCATAAATAGCGACGGTTATAGCGACGCCCGAGAGAATTTTTTTTTGGTGACAGGGCATTGAATGCCCTGCCACCCATCAACCATATTGTACTTGATTCACTTTTTAAAAAAAGTGCAAGGGTAGATAATAGACCCAAAATAGTCACCCACAAGATGCATTGTTTGCAAAATTGACAAGCGTAAAATTGACAATTGTACACATCATAGGCAAAATGAATTGATTGGTAAATGTAATAATGACAATTGTACAACATCATAGGCATAAAGAATTGATTGGCAAAATGAACTGCGGTGACAAATGTAATAATATACATGGTTCAAAAAGACGTATAAAATCCGTCTCATGATACATAAGCTATGAGAAACCCTAAACTAATGCTATCTAGCTACGGCTAAACTGACGTCCTCTAGTCAGACGTCTCATCGCGTCCAAGCGGCGTATCTATCGGATTCTGCAAAAAAAGACAATAAGACAGCTTTCAGTAAGTATAAACATATAACGACATTTATAAAACAATACAAAAAATAGAAAAGAGTAAACCCTAATACTAACCATGCCGCCGCGAGAACTGAGAATGTCCATCAGGGCGTTTAAGCCCTTCCTGCCTGCGTACTCGCGCTCGTACGGTGTGGGATCACGTCGTGTCATCGACCACTGTCAAAACATACAAAGATTTCATTATGTTAGAATTAAAAAACTCATAAACCCTAAACTATCGAACATAAAGAGCAATGCAAAAACACTTACAAAATCGGCCTCAAATGATGCCCATCCACCGCTCCCCAAGTGGTGCGAGCTCCCTGCCTCTACTCGCGCTCTGGCTGCATCCTTTTGTTGCTTCCACTTGTCGAGATTCTCGCGCGCTGCTTTCTTCGCATTCTTCCAATCTTCTTTGGCCAGCCAATCTGGCCTGTTCCACCTATGCTTGATTGCCTTTTGCACTTCGGAACGCTTGTGTTTGCAGTATTCGCGCATTCGAATCTTCATCAGGTCTTCATTGAAGCGCTGATCCCGTGTTGGAACGGGAAACTCATCATGAAGTATGCTGATGACTCTGTCTTTTAAATCACTTGGTACTTCACTCCATTTTTTTAGTATGTAGTGTCTAAACAGCTGAGAGCAAAGACCACGCATGCGTGAGATCACCTTCTTGCCGTCATCATCCATGATGATGCCGCCACTGAAGTCGATGGAGTAAGGCAAGCCCTCTGGCCGGTGACGCGTGAACCTGGGTGTCCCGGTAGGGGTCTCTAGCGGCGTGTCGATGGGGGTACGGACGTCAGGTGTCTCCACCGGCGTCTGGGCCCCGAAGCGAGGAGTGTCGAGTGGAGTGGCTCCTGGCGGAGTAGGTAGAGGTGTGTAGCTGCTAGGAACAGTCAGCCACGCAAAACCTGGCAAAGATGGCGATGATGTGGCTGGTGTGGGGGCGGGCAAAGAAGGGGAGGGTAAAGATCCTCTTCGAACACGAGGCGGTGTAAGGCATCGGCGGCGGAATCCCCACAACAACCGCCACCGCCACCACTAGAGCGTCGGTGTCTAGACGAGTGTGAAGATCTTCTCGTCGACACCGAAGCTTCGGAGCGCGCCGAATGCTCTGAAAGAGAGGGAGATGCGGATGGAGTAGGAACGCGGGATGATGCGCCAGAGCGATGACGCTCCACGTACCACTATCTCTGCTGCGGTGACAAAGAAGAAATAAACTCCTCATCATCCATACCTACATTAAAAACACGAATATTTAAACTTAATATTGAATGAATAGAGTAGACAATGACGCAAAGACCATTAAATACAATGACATAATGACGCATATAAATACAATGACGCAATGAATTGAGTGATAGAAGAGGCAAGTCAAAAACTCAGAATTTTCAATCAAAAGATGTGAGCGCGAGTAGAAAAGAGTGTTATACACCATGGAAGGTACTTAGAGAGCCAGAGCTTTTACAACACGGAGCAAAATTGTTCAAAAACAATATTTGTGGATTTAAGAGATCTCTCTCTCATCCTCGCATAACTCAGCATAACTTCCTATATCTATATAGAGCTCTCCGTTTAAACACATATCCTCTATTTCATTCTGTAGATCCTCTGCATGCACCCCATATAGAGTAGTAGCATCTTGATGCTCGTTTGGCACCACCGCAACGGCTTCTGATTGAGCATCTTCTCTGATCTCCTCCATTGATGCCGTTGTGATTGGCACATGGTAGCCTTCATACGTCCTTGCACTACGAGGGGCTACCTCTATGACATACCACCAGTTTGATGTAGACTTTGTAGGATGAAATATTACCTGCCAGAGCCACATAACTTACATGAGAGCTTTCAAGCACATAACTTGTAAAAGGGGGATGTTAACTATTTACATACTTACTTGTTCACAATGCTCGGGTAGTACGAAAGTGTCTCTTAGGTCAGTCCATTTCTTAGTAGAATCCACCTCAAGAAAACCATACTCTCCTCTACGCACAGTAGCGTTGCGACCCTCCATGATTATCTTGAACCATTGCACGTCGAACAAGTCGACAAAAAATCCTCTGTAATCGATCCTCAAAATCTCTTGTAGCGTGCCGAAGTAAGTGAGTTCCGCCACCACAGGATCTGCATCAGAGGAACGTCGTCGAGTAGACTGTTCAAATTTTGCCATGATTCCACAATCTTGAGTAAAACGCTTTTTGTCGATCCGTTCCACCCTAAAATGTCCACCTTTACACCATGCTGCTATGTGTGACTTATACTACAACGAACAAAGATTATGAGTGGCCGTTCAAACGTTTAGAAATAAAGTCACTAGCTAGTCGTACATTGCAAACTTACCTTGGTCGCGCAACCCCGAGAGTACTCCCACTCTTCCTCAGTCACTTCGTCACCGCATTGTTGTGCGCTTTTCAATTGGTTGTGCAACCATCTTAAGCTCATAAATGTTGGTAGGCTCTCCAGACCCATCGGATAGTGCATCGGTGGTCGTCTTCCCCGTCTCCACTCGATTCGTGCCCTTTGTCGCTCTTGCTTTGCATCCTCATATTGTGAAATGCACTTTTGCATCACTGGATTGTGAAGCATGCAAAATCGGTTGATTTTAGCCTCTAGATCTTCCGTCATCTTCTGCTCAACACCGAGATTGCACATGACAATCCCAGATATGCGCTCATCATCTAAGGTTCCCATAGCGTGTCCCGGGCTTTATCAAATACGTCTAGCCACTCTCCAATGTACACTAGGGACTCTGATACCAACCAACCTTCTGCCATGCTACCCTTTGGACGTGCCTTTTGACGCACATATCCCTTAAGCGTTTTCATGAAACGTTCTAAGAAGACCATCCATCTAGAATGAACTGTGCCAGCTATTTCCACCTCATCAACTATGTGAAGAAGATGCACCTGAATGGTTAGCATGGTAGTAGAAAAATGTTTCTCAAACATGCACACAAGCTCCGCAGCATTTAGTTTGGCAAATGGTAAGGAGTCTACGTTGATCTCCTTTTGTGAGATCCATTGCACCAGCTTTGCAAGTTTGTAGATTGTGTTACGGACGTCGAGAGACAAACATCCCTCAATGGCAACCGGTAAAATAAACTGTAAAGTATGTGCAACAATGATATTAAAGTCCACATTTTATGCAATGATATTAAAGTCCACTATGAACGTACCTGACACATTTTATGCCAATCATGTGACTTCAAACCGGTAAGCTTTCCTTCTTTAGTAAAACACGTTCGGAGCGAGTGCATTACGCCAGTGGGGGTCCGCAAAGATCGAATGGTCTCTTTTACTTTGCGTTCTTGGGCTCCTGTGAAAATCCATGGTGCTTTAGGGAGTTTTATCGATCCATCTGTTTGCGGTCAATATTGCTCCATACGATCCACATTTCTAAGGTCAACTCTGGCTCCCAAAGTATCTTTCTTGCCGGTCAGATGGTCCCATAGTAGATTACCACATTCTTGAATATGTGCATTGGATCGAGCAAGTGATTGATCATGAGTCGGGGCCAGTATGGTAACTCGTACCATAGAGATAGTCTCTTCATCCCTGGAGGCAATCCGTCATCGCACATCTCCTTCTGCTCTAACCATGCTTATGCAGACATCCTTGGTGTCTCTCTTCCCAAAAAGCCGTCGCGTAACACATGATTCTCTGGAAGATACGCTTGATGACCTTCGTAGATTTGCTTCTTCAGTGAGGGCGCCCTACGTGCATTCAGTCTAGGTCCACATGTGACACATGCTCTGTATCCGCTTGTTTGAAGCCCTGCATGTATACACATGATAATAGATCAACTATGGGAAAAAAAAAGATTTACAGTGTCTGAGTGAGGAGTGTCAATAGATCACCTGAGCATTCTGTTAGCCCGGGATAGTCATGCATGGTCTACATTAGAATGCCTTTGATCAAAGCATTCCGTCGTCCTGTGTGTCGGCTCATATCCACCACCTCTATGCCAATCCACAGTTGTTGTAGCTCTCCCAATAGTGGACGAAGATACACATCCATATTCTTCACTTTATATCGCCCTGGCACAATCAAGCTTAGCCAAGGTGCCCCTTCTTCGTAGTCAACCACGGGGGAATGTTGTAGTTGACAATGACAACGGGCCATACACTGTAAGATGTTGATCTTTGGCCAAATGGATTTACGCCATCCATAGCCAGGCCTAAGCGCAAATTTCGAGGTTCCCTGGCAAAATCCGACCATGTTCCATCTATATGTTTCCAGGCTGCGCAATCTGCAGGAATTTGTAGCACACCATCCGAAGATTTATTCTCCTCATGCCATGATGCTAGGGCGGCCATGGACTTACATTCGAAGAAATGCTTGATGCGAGGAAGCAGAGGAAAATGTCGCAAAACCTTTTGTGGAATTTTTGTCCCGTGGAGATCTACTCGATATCTTTCGGAATCACATTTCGTACACTTCTCCATGTCTATGTATTCCCCTCTGAAAAGAATGCAGTCATTAGGACAAGCATGGATAGAATTGTAATCCATCCCCAAGTTTCGCAAAATCTTTCTTGCTTCATCTCGGGAATCTGGCATCACATTGTGAGCTGGTAGTATGTTCTCTTTAAGCAATCTACACAACATAAAAATACGATACAATCGTGTAAAAATCTATCAGATCATTATACATTTAGAGTTTTATTAAAGTAAACTAATTGTAATAGATCACCTGAAAAGCGCTGTGACGCTAGTGTCACTCCATCCAAACTTTGCCTGCATGTTGAGAAGAACCAAGAGTGCTTTACGTGCTCCATTATACAATGGCGTATCGGCTTCACTTTTCATATTATCATAGATAAGCCTTTCTGAATCCCTGATCGTCTCGATCATTTCATCAATCTCTGGCTCAAACATTGCCTCGTTGGGAATGTGCTCTGCATGATCATCCCCCGAGCTGTCAGAGGCTACATCTTGTGGCCTCACATATGCTGCTTGACCAAAGCGCCTGCGAACACGTCTATTGATTGCTGCTTGTTGGCCAGCGTCAGATTTCGACGAGTTATAATTGGCAACAACTCGATCTATAATAGATGCATCGAACTCGCCAAATTCGCGAACGTGCTGCAAAGAAACACGTCTTGTCCATCGCACAGCATGCTTGCATTGATTACAAGGACATAAGACCCTCGTTGAGAGATAGGTGTTTCGGTTGGACGGTCCCACATCCTCGTCACTACTCATAATGAGGATAAAAATCTTATAACCTGGACAAAAAATTTAATATTCTATTGGCATTCTTCGTCTTATCTCTCTCTCTCTCTCTCTCTCTCTCTCTCTCTCTCTCTCTCTCTCTCTCTCTCTCTCTCTCTCTACCTCACATTCTCTAGTCATGTCCAATCCCCGCACACCTCGGTCTAGAGATGCACGGAGATCAGAACCACCGGGTTATAATCTCGTCTTTAGTGGTCAATACCTATATTTGTGGGTACAAGAAATCTACAGACCCATGTCTACATGATACTGCATGTAGTGGACAAAACCCCTTTGCCTCTTCTCTAGCTGTAGCACTTCACAGCATCTTAACATCTTTTCACAGTAGATCTTTTCACTGTTCGTCTAACTCTAAACCCTAAACCGTAAGTAATTCTTGCATGGACTCGATCTAACGTAAATAAGCGTAAATCTAACTAAAAATAAACCTAAATCTAATTTAACGTAAGTCTACATCTAACCTAATCTTTAACGTCTTTTAAGATAGTTTCCTACGACGTTAAAACTCTCTTTTTGTGTGTGTGTGTGTGTGTGTGTGTGTGTGTGTGTGGGTAAACCTAAATAAACCTAAGTCTAATCTAATATAACATAAATCTAAATCTAACGTAAATTATGTTATATTAAAAACAAAGAACTAAACTAGCAGGGATTATAAGAACCTTAAAACTGATTTAACGCATAATTTTTCACATAACTCGGCAAGAGTTGGCATTCTCATCACTAAAGATGTGAGAGTTAACTTCTGGCGGTGACGCTGCCTCATCTCCATCCACATATGACGACAGCAATTGGCCCTTTGGACCGTTCTTGCTCTTGTTACTAACTTTGAAGTTGTTGTTGAATGACTAGAGGTTGTCTAGATGGTCATTATCGGGGATGTAGTGACTCTTGCCGCCCTGAAGATCCACCTTCTTCCCTATCTTCTAAAGACATTTCACCAGTACTTTTGGATCGACGAAGCCCACCATGAGTGAAGGCAGCAATACCCTATATTCCATTGAGGGATTTCTTCACCCCCTTCATGCAGGCATCGCAGTCTATGGAGACCTAAATCTAATCTAATATAACGTAAATCTAAATCTAGCGTAAATAAACGTAAATCAAACTAAAAATAAACCTAAATCTTATCTAATTTAACTTAAATAAACCTAAATCTAATTTAACGTAAATCTACATCTAACCTAATCTTTAATGTCTTTTATGATAGTTTCCTACGACGTTATAACTCTCTTCTTCTTGTGTGTGTGCGCGTGTGTGGATGTGTGTGCCAATAAAAAGAGATAAGTGGTATAACCTTTCTATCACCCATGCCAAGTATGATAGATTGGTTATGCCATTTCCCTTTTGAATAATAGGTCTTGAGTTCAACTCCTCGTCGGCTAGATCTTTAGGTCTTTTAATTTTAATTAGTTTCCTACGACGTTAAATTAGTTTCTCTCTCTTTCTCTCTCAATGTGTGTGCGTTTTTTTGTTTATGCATGTTTTCTCTCTCTTTTCCTCTCTCAATGTGTGCGTTTTTTGTTTATGCATGTTCTCTCTCTCTTTTCCTCTCTCAATGTGTGCGTTTTTTGTTTATGCATGCTCTCTCTCTCTCTTTTCCTCTCTCAATGTGTGTGTGCATTCTTTGTTTATGTATGTGTGTGTGCATTTTTGTTTATGTTTGTACTCTTTCTCTCTCTCTCTCTCTCTCTCTCTCTCAAAAACACTATGTGTGTGTGTGAGAGACAGAGAGAGAGAGAGGGAGAGAGAAAGAGGGGAAGGGAACATGAGAGTGAGGAGAGGGAAGGAGCATACCTGGCTCTCCTTCCTCTCCTCGTGTGTGTGTGTGTGTGTGTGTGTGTGTGTGTGTGTGTGTGTGTGTGTGTGTGGAGAAGAAAGAGAGAGAGAGAGAGAGAGAGAGAGAGAGAGGGAGAGCGTTACCTGCTCCTTGCTTGAGGGTGCCGAAAAACTCAGATCTGAGATCTGAGTTTTTGGGCGCTCTCTGTTTTTTTTTTTGCCCAGCCGGCGCGCTATGAGCGTCGCAAATTTACTTGTAAATTTGCGACGCTCATAGCGACGTTGGGATTTTTTTTTTTTGCGTCGCTGTGTGAACGTCGCTAATATGAATAGCCTCTTGTAGTGTAAGGCCTTAGGGCCATAGGGTGGTGACATAGAATCTCCACAGGGGCACTTAAATCACCCCATGGATGCAAATCACCTAGATCTTATGGACACATCTTATAAAACATCACATGACACCCTATGGCCTTTAGACCATAGGTTGGTTATTCTAGGTCACCTAAAGACTCTTTAAGTGTTTCAAGAACATTTTTCGTTAGCCTTATATCTTGTGTCCATATACATTAGGGACATTGGGCCTTATATCTTGTGTCCATATGGACAAAAGCATGAAATGGTGGTCATTATTTTTTACCTTCCAAGTACTTTCACGAAAAATGGACACATGGAAAAATATTCTTAAAAAAGACTAAAAAGTTTCAAAGACTACATGTGTACATTCCTCTCATCAAGAGCTTTCTCCTCGTATGTGGCACATCATGTACATCTCTATTTTAAACATTTAGTTGAGTGTCCATATGTGTACAAAGTAGTGTCAAAGACATTACTTCTTGACCACCTTTTCATGCTTTCACCCATATACATTAGGGACATATATCTTGTGTCCATATACATTAGGGACATATATTTCTTATCTTATGATTAAGATTTAATATTCTATTGAGAATGAAATAAGCTAGAAAAAACTAAAAAGTATTTAGTCCTCAAAATTCCAAAATGAGAGTTTAAACAATTGATGTATGATCATTTTTTGTTGGGTGTAAGTTCTTCTATTGTGAATTGATGGTGTAAGCGTTTGAAATAATTATCTTTGTACTGCAACTAACTAGATTAAACATTTTTGCTTTGAAATAATTATCTTTGTATTGCAACTAACTAGATTAAACATATATTCAACATTTGTTGTAAATGCCAATTATTTGCTTAGATAGTAAACATCAAGTATACATGGTTATTAAAGCACTTGTCCTTTGGATTATGTGAAGATCTAGTTCCCTGATTGTAACAAGATTTTATTCAAAGATATAAAATGCGAGTATTTTGTTCCAAACTATGATTTTGTTTCTCTTCTAGATGATGCAGAGAATTGGAATTTATATCTTGAATTTTTTTCAATAGAGAGAATCTAGGACTAGTAGAATTTTTTAGCTTGTCATGTAGCAGAAGTGTCGGAGTCCCAACCTACAACAATTAGCCTCTTTGGTTTCTGGCTTTGTTGCGACATCATAAACCTCTTTAGGCAAGAGTTGCAACTCCACCGGATGCCCTTCTTCACTCTTAAACCTTCCAGTGAAGACTGTGGTGTGGTGTTCTTCTAACTGCTCTTTAGAAAGGTAAAATGCCTTTGCTGCATTTACTGACTCGGGGTCCAGCAATTTCTCCTTTTGGTTTTTCATTAAGTTTGGACAATTTTTTGTCAAATGGTCATCAATTATCTGTCCGCAGACTAACTTTGCAATTTTTGTCACAGTTTTCACTCCAATGATCCAAATCTTATCAAATTTGGTTTGTGGGCTTATTACAATATGGTAAAGCTAGTGGTATGCCAACTTGCTCAAAAAATTTCAAAAACAGGACAGAAGTAAATAATCGCGATTATTTACTTTTGTCAAATTTTTGCACGTTTTTGGTCAATTGAGCATATACACATGTTTATCACATCAATATAAGCCTA
Organism: Adiantum capillus-veneris; assembly: GCF_014529385.1. NCBI lineage: Eukaryota > Viridiplantae > Streptophyta > Polypodiopsida > Polypodiales > Pteridaceae > Adiantum > Adiantum capillus-veneris. The sequence continues at coordinate 42,035,908 of NC_140931.1, forward strand.
TGAATCAATTTTCAACAAGTTTGGATAAATGTTTCCTCAATTCACACTCAAGATTCAAAAAGTCAGTACAAACTTTAGTTTTCACCCAATGTTTTGCCAGTTTAGTGATCCAAATCTCTTGGGCCTTTACAAAAGTTGTTTGTACACATGCAATGAGTCAATGATATGAGTCTTGGCTAATTTGGAGCAAAAAATAAATAATCATAATTATTAACTCGAGGCTTGAAATGAGCACTTTTTTGAAATTTTCTCAAGGACAGTCCTTTTATGATGTGTTTTAAGCCTATGAATCAAATCAAAACTTAATTTGGCCTAAAAAGTCAAGAATAAGTAAATAATTTGAGTTTTGGTCAACTTCTTGAAATTTTTACCTCAAAGTGTCCTTGAGCTTACCCACTGGTTCGGACAGCTCTTAGGCTTACTCCCCATCTGGATTGAGCGAATTCGAGTCTTTTCATGCTATTTCTAGGCGCAGACCTGAAATTCTGCAACTTTACATAACAGCTCACACTTGATTCTTTTAGAGAGAGCAATGCTATGAAATCCACGTTGGATCCTACTTACTCTACTCCTAGTTTCTCATGCAATGGGGTTGTGGAAAGTGTCCACAAACACTCATTTTCTTGTGTTTTCTATGTTTTTTAGAGCCTTGATCTTAAGATTTGTATCGTCTACCAATCATTCTCCAAATCCTAATCTAAATCTACAATCCTACAGTCTTAAAGGTACTCGGCAAGTACGATTACTTCTAAGCTACCTCTACACAGCAAAAGACGACAATCTTAAGCTATGCGATTTCTAAAAAAGAGTTTTGAACTCTAGGCAAACCTAGAGGAAGTTAAAGGAATTACACAAGACGCTCATATTTTTCCCTAGTTTAGGTCTCTTCGATCCCCAATAGCGGCGCCAAATGTGGGACGCATGTCTAACCTCACCATCCTATCTTATTGCAGTATTAGCGAGAACCACAATTAATTTGTCAAAGCATGGGACGAAGCTGACTCGACTAGTGCATAGAGGCTACAAGAGCTTGTCAATCTCTTGGAAAACAACTAACAACTCGCATCTAACTCAAGCTACACTCAAGTGACTGGAATCACCAAAAGCCAATCACTCATCGGCAAACAACTCACATCCGTTACAGCATCAAACGACATCCAAATGTAACGAAGCTTCTAGGACAAATTTATAAAACCTAAGCACACATGCCTATGGCCTCAAACTCCACTTTAGGTCAAGTTTCAAAATCGCGATTATTAATAGCAGTGGATTTTGACCTACTCGTTTTTTATCCAGAATGCATCTAAATGCTTAACAATGATGCCCCAATACCCCGCCTATGCTTAGTTTTCTTTGTAAAAGTCCTAGTTATGATGAAATTAAGCCGTGGGTTGGCAACGCCAAAAGCTACGAAATGCTGTGAATGGCTTATGTCAATGCGTAGAGCTCTTACCTGCGGTTGCAATGCAACAAACGCATTTGCAATGTGACAATCGGAGAGGGAGTAGGAAGCGCGAGAAGGAGAGAAGTGAGAGCCGTCAGCTACGCTATGTATTTCTTATCCCAAAAACTTATAAAAAACTTACAAAAATTGGCTTTTATATCTTAGCCAAGGTTTTTGGGTGGTGAAAAGTAATAATCTAGAGTTCTACCAAAGATGGGAATTGAATGGCTGATACAATCTAGAAGCTTGTAGCGCCGGCTCATTAATTACAAGGTTTATCAAAAAAACAGGAGTTACAATATTCTCGATGTATCAAAATAATAATTGTTTTTACAAAGAGAGCTCCGAAAAATGGTATCCGTATTAGCTTGCTGCTAACACTCATGAGTCCTGACTCGTTGCAAATGATTTGACACCGGGGTTAAACAAACAATGGTTTAGTGTTATCCCACATACAAATTTTGAGATTTACCTCTTAATTTTAAATACCAAGAGAAATTGTTAGGGTGTGTGACAAAGCACACCATTAACTAGTGAGAACCCATTGTACATTAGAAGCCTACACATCTTACATCATTGATTATTTCATTTAAAGCCTACACATCTAACATCATTGATTATGTCCTTCTCTCTGTGACATCTTAGATTGTGTAATTAGAAGCTCTCTCTTGGCTCTGCAAGGCCATGGTCACGCAAAACCCTTATGAAAAAAATGTTAAACAAACTAACAAAACAATGGATACTACCAAAGGGATGCCTTTCTTTATCTTATTTGGACTCTTGGGTGTAGAACCAAATATGTTCACCATAATGCCAAATAATGCCAAATAATGCCAAATAATGCGTAGTCATGATGGCAAGCATGATCACTTTATTGATCATGCCAAATAATGCGTATTCATGTTGGCATATTGAAGATATGTTATATGTACTTCATGCCTAGTAGATGTTATGGACTATTGGCACTAAGGAGCCTAAGGTTTAATTGCTTAGTCATGATGCTTGTGATCATGCCAAATAATGCGTATTCATGTTGGCAAGTTGAAGATATATTATATGTACTTCATGCCTAGTAGATGTTATGGACTATTGGCACTAAGGAGTCTAAGGTTTAATTGCTTGATCGCTTTTGCCAAGCAAGGGTTTAAGAAATGATTTTGATGGTGATGCACATGTTGAAATACTATGAAGAACGGTACCCCCACATGCAAGGATGTAATTCATTATGCAAAGATTTGATCCTCTTACACCTTAAGTTCACACGCTAATTAGAAAAGTATCTATTATTTGAGGTGGGGGTCAGCCAATTGCACAATCTTCAATGTCCTCTTTGGACATGATGAACAACAAAGTATTCGAGGTTACTTGAGGTATGTGTAATCTAACGTGAACATCCCAATGTATAGGCATGGTTAGCATCATGCTCACAATGTTTACCTTCTGAATAAAATGTAAACAAACTAGCAAAAACAATGGATGCTACGCAAGGGATGGCTTTCTTTATCATATTTGGACTCTTGGGTGTAAAACCAAATATGATCACTTTATTGATCATGCCAAATAATGCATAATCATGGTGGAAACTTCATCAATTTATTGATAGTGCAAATAAAAGGTATACCTAGTGGCTCTAAAAACAATAATAGGCTTTCTTAATGGCTCTAATGGCTTGAAAACGCTAGAGGAAAGAAAAGTAAGAAGAAAAACATAAATACATAAAGAGCATTTGACCATCTCTATTTATATACACATACAAAAAGTCTTTTGACTTTCCACCTCCAAGGTCTTTTCATTTCCTAAACTCACCCTTCACTTATGCACTCTAGATGTTTTGAAAGGATTTTTAATTTATCAAGATCGGGAGACCTAATGCTTAGTCATGTTGGGAAAATTGAAGATAGGATATATGTACTTCAAGCCTAGTAGATGTTATGGCCTATTGGCACAAAGGAGCCTAAGGTTTAATTGCTTTATTTATTTTGCCAAGAAAGGTTTTAAGAAATGGTTTTGATGGTGATGCAATTGCTAAAATATTATATATGAATGCTGTATAATGCCATGTTTCATTGGTGCTTGTGGTAAGGTACCCCCCACATGGAGGGAGGTAATCCATAATGCAACGATTGACTATCCAATCACAATTGTGAGTTTTGTAAAAAACAAAAAAAAGGTTTTGATGGTGATGCACATGCTAAAATATTATATATAAATGGTGTATAATGCCATGCTTCATTGGTGCTTGTGGTAAGGTACCCCCGCATGGAGGAAGGTAATCCATATTGCAATGATTTGATCCTTTTACACCTTATGTTCACTTGCTAATCAAATGCATATCTACTATTTGAGGTGGGGGTCAACCAACTACACGATTTCAATGTCCTCTTTGGACAAGTTGATAGCGAAGTGTCCAAGGTTACTTGAGGTATGTGAAATCTAGTGTGCACATCCCCGTATGTAGTCATGGTTTGAATCATGTTCATAATGTTTACCTTATAAAAACAATCATGATGTCTTGTTAAGGAAATGTAATGCAAAAGTAGATGAGAGTTGTGTTTGTAGGATTTATTTCTTCACAACAAATATCTTGAAAGGTTGTAGAGATGGTATATTAGAATGGGAGCAATAGATATATGGCAAAATGTGACTGAATAGGCAAGCTCCTTGTTGATCAAGTTTGATTGAACTTGGAAGTTTTGCTTATTGTTTGTTGAGATAAATGTTGTAGTGAACTATGTAACGAATCCAATGTGAGTAGTTCAATATAAGTTGGGATTTTAGAGTTAATATCGACATTTGAATGACATCGAAGTATGATCAGATGACTTTGATCATTGCATTACAGAAACATTTTCAAAGGAATGATGGGTCTAAGTAATTTTGAGAAAACATTTAAGTTAACAAAAATAACATTTCATGAAGATGAAACTGATTAATGACATTTTTCTTCTAGCAAAATTCTCTTGATCAAGTGCTACATGTGACATGTATATATGATTTTTTCTTTGAGATTTATTTTATCAATATTAGGAGCTAGTATGTGACCCACACATTGCTACGGTCAGAGAAATATCGCCTCTATTTTTGTAAGAATATCATCTCTCCCAAGTGTCACACTATCAATACTCTCTTCCTACATGTATTGTCTATTGCATTTCTAAAAGTGATGCATGACACAACCTCTTGATAGATTCTAATGAACACGAATATACGTAAGATGCTGCAAAGAATTCTTTGATACCAAGGTTGGGAGCTTCTCATATATATTAATTTTCATGACATGCTACCACTTGTTGAAAAAATTTAAAAGTGTTGTACTTCTGTTGGGGTAGAGAGAGAGAGAGAGAGAGAGAGTCATCCTTTTGGTCTATCTTGCTCTAGCAATGCCATGAATCTTGATTATACAGATTAGATAAGTTAACATGGTGTGAAGGGATGAAAGCTAAGAGAAGTCAATTTAGGTCACGTTGAGACTGCACAAGGGTTTCTTCTCCCATTTCCACTCGGAATTTCCTGAGACACTACGCATGTATGCAGGCTTGTTCACACATCTAGCTTGCTAAGTTTGGGCTCTCTAACAAAAAGGTAAGGTGTATCAAGTTTTCTCTCCACCCAATTGGTTGACAAGGGAGTCTCTCATCCATGGACAATCTTCCAACCCAGAACACCCTCGTCATCACTTGGGCACAACTCAGTACGCCACCTCGGAATGTGGGCAGTCACTCTAAGCATAGTCTGAATCGTAACTCAAAATGCATCTTGTTCTATTGGTCCAGCTCAGCAAAATCCATGCGCAATCGGGCAGTATGAACCCAGTCTTTGTAATACAACTAATGGATTGGGTTTTAGAACTGGTTTCAACAATAGGAACACAATTAAACTCAATTTCTCTGCACCACTCTCTTACTTGGTTCTATCCTTGCATCTGTTTTATAAGCAAGGCATGGTAGTAGTGCACATCACATTAACCTCCTATACAGTAAGAAGAACGTATTTCCCTTGGTATTCCTAGGGCTTACAAAACTACTACCAAGTCGAGAAGAACAATCACGGAAAGCCAACAAGTTTTAAAGAGGAACTCCCATAACTACTACAATGTGTAATTATAAAACTTTCAATGTCTAAGAGTAGTGTTGCAAAAAGATTAGGGCTCATAGTTGCCAATATACCAAGAAAGCTTCCAGTTTCAAAGAGATGAGTTGGCTTTCTTTTGTGCACAAGCATGGTAATGGTTTACATCATCACCTAATCAAAACAATGAATAACTATTTTGTTCATGTACACGTTCACATCATTTGCATCTTAAATTGTGATAGAAATGAAAGAAAATAATGTCATGTAGTTGTTTATTATTTTTGTAGGAGTTTTGGCCATTGTGCTAAACTACAGGATGTGGTGCAAATTGAGTTTATGACTTGAAATCATGCATGTCAATGATATCTATCTCCCTTTCCAAAAATTACAAAAGAATTTTCCTCTTTGAGAGAGAAGATTGTATTCAACCACTTACATGCTTGAACCTATTCTCTTATGCACAATCTCTACCATATCAACCATTTAGCTTAGCTCCTTGTATTAGCTCCTGCTCTCTTAAATATGGGACCGGACATTGAGGCAGTGTAGGAGCACCTCCTTTTATATACACATTATGTCCCTTGAATTCTTGAGAGTATGAGTATTATACCCTACTTTACTGCTCAAATTTTGATCACATCAAATTTCTCTTTGTACATTTTAGCATGGACCATGGCTAACATTTCTTTTTCTCCTTCACCCAAAAATTCAGCGATGAGGATAACAGACTCTTGTACAAGCCATCCTTTGGCCATGCTACCCTCGGGGTGAGCCCTTTGACGACCAAATCCCTTTCTTCATGAATCTCTCCGAGAAGAATATCCACCTGCTATGGACTACTCCAACAATTTCAACTTCATCGACCACATGCACAAGTAGATGCATTTGGGTCGTAAGAATGTTTGTTGGAAAGTACTTCTCCAGCATACACACTGCTTCAATAGAATTTAAGCGTGCTGCATTGATGCTGACTTTTTCATTTCTTTTGAACTGATCCAGCATAGCAACTTACTGATTTTATAAATTGTTCTTTTGATGTCATCTGTCAAACAACCCTTTATGGCAATTCGTAAGATAAATTGTAAAAATTTGTGCCAGTCGTGGGACTTAAGACCACTAAGATTGTAATCTCTTGTAGGTGCCATTTTCAAACATCGCATGCACCCAATGGGAGGCTTGAATGAAGATATAGCCTTCTTCACTTGTTTCTCTTCTCCACAACTCAAAACCAATGGACATTTTGGTATAGAAAACTCTCCATTGGGTTTAAGTCAAGGCCACATCTCTAGCATTCGACCCACAGCTTGTAGGTTATATCTTTGTACCTTGCTCTCGGTTTTTCCAATGATAGTTTTCCATATAATCCCCCACACATTCTTGAAGATGTGCATTGGGTTGAGCAGATGATTAACTAATCAGCAAGTCACTCTAGTACGGGAGTTCATGGCAAATAAAAAGTCTTTTCATTCCGGGTGGCATTAAATCTCCCCTCTCCAGTCACATGTTTTTCCAATCACTCACTTTCAATGGATGCATGTCATGTTTTCATATGTTTGGTCCATGTAGCTCATGTCCTTCAGCCAAAAATCCACCATGCTTCTCATAAACTATCTTACTCAAATGATCAGAGTGGCGGGAGCCAAGTCGAGGACCACATTTTGGACATGCATGATTTCTTGAGTAAATCAAGCCTAAAAAATCATAAAATTAAAATATAAAATCGTTGGCATAGCCATGAATAACATGTATGTGAGGGTTTAAAAGGCACTTACCTGAACACTCTTGGAAGCCTAGCCAATCGTGCATGGTTCGCATGAGAATTCCTTGCACATGTACATTTTTTCCTCCAATTGGTTGGGACATATCAAACACAGCAATCCCTGTCCACAAGATTTGGAAATCTTCTATAAGTGGTGCCAGATAGGTGTCCATGTTCTTTGCTTTGTATTTTCTTGGGACAATCAATGACAACAACGGATGGCCCTTCTTGATAGCTAGCCAAGGTGGAAGATTATAATTAACCAATCAAATAGGCCACGTGCTCCATGACGAACTCCGTAATCCAAATGGGTTTACTTCGTCCGTTGCCAAACCAAAGTGGATACATCGAGGCTCATACTTAAATGTAGGCCAACTTTCCTCTATGTGCTTCCATGCAGGAGAGTCAGCAAGTACCCGCATCACATCATCTTCGATCTAGTATTTGAGTTCCATGTAATCAAAGCGGCTATAGACTTGCACGTGAACAGCTCTTTATTCTTGGAATGATAGGAAAGTGTCAAAGGACCTTTGCAGGGAGACATTTTCCTTGTGTGTCCTCTCTATGAGTGTTTGATCCACAATTGGGACATTGTTTTAAATTTGCATACTCATTGTGAAAGAGTATACAATCATTAGGGCATGCATGTATTTTGTGATAATCCAAGCCCAAGTTAGTAAGAATGTTTTTAGCCTTCCGGCATGTAACTACCTTCTGACAAGATTTTCTCATTGAGCAGCCTGTCGTTACATCAACAAATGAACACAATGATCATATTATTGAACTATAATTTTCACTTTGGCATGCTCAAGATACAATGTATTCACCTAAAAAGCTATGTGACGGAGGCGTCAAACCACCCGTACATAGATTGTAAATTAAGCATTTCCAAAGCGGTATGGAGAACTGAGATTTTTTCACCATTGTAAAGAGCCACACATGCAAGAGTTTGCATCATCTTGCCCTCTTTATCGTTGCTATCATGCTGTCGATATGAACGGGATGACTAAGATTGGTTCGCAGTATTGCCTTGAATTTTTTTGTCTTCTATGTTTTCAATGATGGGATCCATGTCAAAGAACACATCTAATATCTGCTCCATCTTAGATTCTTGAAATGTGGAATCATGTATTAGTTGGGTGGACCCAATCGATGGCTATCCGTTTGGAAATTGTCCTCTCTAGGATGAATTTGGAGCAATATCCACTTGGAGTGGTTGATCTACTACCTTTGTACCATGAGATTGATAATGCAGGTGTCGTGCCGCTCCGCTCCCATGACAAGAAAATGAGCAAAGGAATTCCAATTGAGAGTATTTGAATCCTAGATGATTAATCAGCAGTTATAAGGGCTTGCGTACAAGCCAATTTTAAGCGAAAAGTATATCAGATGGGGCTCTAAGGACTAGAAGATGTCTTGGTAATGCTAATTAGTGAGTATGCTTGAAGTGGTCATAGCTAGGATTTGATTAATCAGAGTTGAAGTGCTCGATGTGCTCTACCGGTCTGTCTTTACGGCTCGTTGATTGGAGCTACGGTGATTGGAGCTATGATGAAGAAGTTATGGCAGTTCAATGTTCAAGTCGATTGCAGATCCGTACCCGATTGGGCAACTGCAGCTAAGGTGATAGGATTGAAATGAATGTGTTGGGTTGAAGTGCTCAATTTTAGGAACATGTCGGTCTTTTCAGTTCATCAATCGGGGTTTCGGTTGGCAAGATATGGCCAATTTAAGTATCGCCAAGGGCCGAGCTCGAACCACCTTCGTCGCCCTGATCGGTCACATTCATCTGGATTAATGCAGTGTGGTGCCCGATGTGTATTCCAAATGAGGGCTGATGCAGAGCCTTGACGGGTCAGCTCTCCAAAAGTAATCAATTACACTTGCTTCTTGTAGGAAGATTCTATTCATAACGATATTGCTAATCGATGGAAATTGGAGAAAGATATTGTGTTCGATAATGCTTGCCCGGCATTTGTGATGCCTTACATTACTTATGGCTGTCAATAAAGGAAAATCTTGGCATTGCCTTAGCCGACATGAGTACCATCACTACATGGCCGGTAAGTGTGCCCGAATGCCACCAATGAAGGAAGCTTTGGCCGATGTGTATACTAAATGAGGTGCCAAAGTCATTTCCTTGGTCGGCATGTATGCCAAATGGGGTGCCCTTTAAGGGTCACCCACCCAAATTAAAGCAAGGCCGGCCGCCCACTAGGAAAAACCCAATGGCCGCCCATTGATGAAGTGTACCCTAAACCCTTAAGGGTGTGAAGCCAAGTAAAAAAAAAAAGGAGAAAAAAAGAAATGGCGAAGTCCTGAGGTAGTGCACAGGTAGCGAGGAGGAAGGAGAAAACATCGCGCTGGGCGCTGTGGTGCTCGGGCGACCTCGTCGCAAAAAGGAAAAATGCTCAGAATGCGAGTGCAATGCTTTTTGGTGCTACTCGCGCCGGATTTGGTCCTGGTCCAGAAAAGTCTTGCCACGTCACCAAGGGGGAGAACCCATTAGCGACATCGCTAATGGGTGTCTAGCCATGTTTAGCAAGGGGAAGCCATGCAACGAAAGTTGGGAGCTCTACAAAAATGGGAGATCATTTTTTTGGGGTCTTCTTGTCCTTCATGAGCGCTTCTCCTCATCTTCTGGAGGGGAAAGCTCTTAAGCTCGCATGATCTAAAGCTCTTAAATCCTCTAAGCCGGACAATTTACACTAATTAAGCTAAGCCTAATCCTGAAGCCCAAGCCTAATCAAATTCCTAAGCTTCTTAAATTCAAAAGCTTGAGCCAAGCTCTCTACATCAAGCTTGATTTCCAATCTCTCGAGCTAGTTCTCGACAAGGCATGCAAGCAAGGAAGATGGAGGTCGAAGCTTGAGAAGAAGCTTGTCAAGGATGAAAGCAAGTAACGAATTGAAGCCGCGGCAGGATCCACGGAGCTGAGCCGATGCCTAATGTCTTGAACCGAGACAAGCCTAAGCGAAGGTAATCTTAATCTCATTGAGCTTAGCCTAATCTCGAGCTTCTAATTCTAAGCTTAATCCCTTTAAGCCAAGCCAAAGCTTTCAAGCATTGACTAGCCATTCAATTTCTCGAGCTTAACCTCCATTAGCCATCCTAATCCTATTCTAAGCACTCAAACCAAGCTTAAGTGGATCACGATAAGCTTCTTAATTGAAGCCTAATCTCTATATTCTCAATCTCTGAGCCTAATCTTAAACCATTAGCCGAGCCTAAACCCATTGAATTCTGGAAGACAAATCAGATGGCCATTGGAAGAGGAAGTTCCTAAGCCATAATGGGAAGAAGCAGAAGGTAGAGTTAAGCAGGTTATTATCACTTTTCTTGATTAGCACCTGGATTAAACCAGGTTTCATCTTGTAAGGAGCATTAAGCCTTCATTAATGATTGATTAATGAGGACTACTGTTGATTAACTGGAATCAAGAGAACCGTTTGTTTTGAGCTCTGTCTTGTGAATTGTGCCTGCTGCATCTCTTTTCCCCACACCTCTCACAGCTAGGGGCTTGGTGCCTTCCCGGCTCACCTGTTGCACAATTATCCCCCGACATTCTTGGTGAACCCAACGCGAAACAAGCCGGGGTGGGAGGTCAGGATGGAGATTCCAGCAGAATTGAAGCAATTTATTGAAGATTACAACCTCAATAGATTTGATAAAAATCTAGCAGCAACACATCTACCAAAAATGTTGGGCTTAGTTCAAAGGTGTTTGCAAGAAGTAAAAACTATGAAGGTGAAAAAGCAGCTTGATGATGCAGTGGAGATGGCACTTAATGCCGTACATGAACAATATGGAATTTTTCAAGGGCATGATCCAAATGGACTCCTTGCACGCTATCAAGCAGAGATGAAGAGCCGAAGAGTTCCAGAAGATCGAATGATTTCAACCTTTGAAGAAGTGGTAACCTCTGAGTTTAAAGATACGATCCGAGAACTGGCAGAGACATACCCCACACAGTGGGACTATTTTGCAAATGGTTTTGTTCATGAAAGCTCAACTTATTGAGTTAACAATGAAGGAGATTAATGAACAAAGCCAGATTGTTTTCTATAAAGAAGAAGGGGATCATATGCAGTTCCTTAATTATGATCAAATTTGGGACCATATTTCTGCAAGAAGTCAAGCCAAGGCAAATACAGCTTTGGAAGTAGCAGATTCAACGACAAAGGACCATATTTTGAGCAACCGAGCAAAGGTACATAATGAATTTAATGCTGAAACACAAATGTATGAATATCTTTCGAAGATTACTCGCATGGAAGTTACCTCGAATAATGGTTCTTGTGAAGAGCCAGACAGTACAACAAAAAATTTTCAAGCTATTGATCTTGACATGGGATGCTCTCAACAAGTTTATCAAGAAGATGAGCCACTATAGGCTTTTAATGGTTCTACCGGCACTGTAGCTGAGCAGGGTAGTAGATTTATTACAGATGATTTCATAAACAAATATACAATAGCTGATGAAGTGGCCGAGACTATGAGCCTAACACAGGATGTACCTGGTAATGCCAATGAGCCTATGGTTGCTTCTGGCAATATGTTTGCCGATTCAATTATCTCAAAAGCAGATTCCATAATTGATGGGTTTTTGGCCCAATCTAAAGAAGAAGGTTATAACGGTATAGAAGAGCTTTGTAATGCATGTCCCCCTTCAGAGGGGGTGCCTGATGAACCTTTTTCAACTTATAATGTCTTGGTAAGTAGCTTGGATGCAGATGAGGAAGCAGAAGACGATATTGAATATTGCCTACATCATGCTGATTGTGAGCAGGATATTGACATGGATTGTACATCTATGCTTATATATGGGTTGCAAGAGGAGCAAAATCCTATAGCTTTGATGAATGATGAGACTTCCAAGGTTGACTTTTCTAAGGATGTTATGGATGAAGATCTTCAAGATAAATCTATTATTCATTGTCAACCTCAAGAACCAGGTAAAAATATCTCTGATGATACAGGTCCAGAAAGTCCTAAGACTTTTTGTAATGGCTATGAAGCTAGGGGGGGTGATGATGCTAAATCATCCCTGATACTACATAACATGCACATCATTAGGAGAAATATGAACCTTGCATGGGCCTTGTAAGGAATCCTAATTTTTAGGGATTAAGGCTAATGTTGTGTGGGGTTTAGGGGGCAAGGGCATTGAAGAAGGTAGTTTTGAGTAGGCTTTTCTAGCCTTTTTTTTAGACAAATGTAGGATGTGGACCTAAAAGGTTGCTTTCTCTCTCTAGCTTTTTTTAAAGTGAAGGAAGCATAGGGGTGTGTCCACATCAGCAATTCCGTGGGTCAAAAAGAGTCAAAATTTGACTTTTTTTTTTAAAAAAAAATTATTTGTTTTTTACTTAAAACTCCCTCCCAACATATATACATATCCAAAAATCATTTTTTGACCCATTTTTTAACCCACAAGCTTAGAAAGTCCATTTTTTCAAAAATCTTTTCCCCCAAAAAGTAATAAACATTTTGTTCTCTCATCCTCCTCCCTCCTCCCTCCTCTCTCCCTCTCCCTCTCCTCTCCCTCTCTGCCCCTACCTTCCTCCTCCTCCCCAATCTCTCCCTCCCCTCCCTCCCTCCTTCTCTCCTCCCATCCTGCTCGGCCTCTCTACCCTTCCCCCTCTATCTTTTCATCATTTGCTTCCTCACGCAACAGCTTCCATGGTGCTCACGGACATCACAAATGGTTTGCTTCCACCACCACGTACTCCGCACACCAAAAGCATACATATTCACTTACCCACGGCATTTGCACCGAAGACCACTAGTGAAGGTGATCAAAGGTCATCACAGGAACGTCGCACCGCTTGTGAGACCAATGTTGACATTTGGGTGGATGGCCATTTGTACCCTTACGATCCTATAAGCCGCTTCCATCCACCGTTTAATAGCCTTTCCACATTTCTTCAATTTCTTGGGAGGGGAGAAGCAGGCTTGTTAGGCTATTGCAAGCGGCTGTGTATGGGTGCAGGTGCTTCTTTGCATATGTGGATGCACGAATGTCAAGCTCTTCACCTCAAGACGACGGCATTACAAGAGAGTGTTGCCTCTTCGGAGAGGGTAGTTAAAAGTCTTGAACAACAAATGCAAGAAAAGGAGTCCCACATCCAGAAGCTTACCAACACCATCACATACTTGAAAGAAACACCCCTTGGTGCAAGGGAACGCAAACGCCCGTATTCATCCATTGAAACTCTTGCACATTCCGCAGGAGCACGCAAACGACGAGTTACAGCCACAAGGTGATTTGGTCTTTACTTGCATGCTGCATTCTTACTTCACACTATTTTCTAACATTTATGTTTATTTGTTGCTAGAAACTTCATCCAGGAGGCATGCCGTGGAACAAGCCAAGATAATCGAGTCAACCTTCTCACTAGTTGTCTCAATACCGAGGACGTTATTTCTATCTTACAATCACCTGGAGGTAAGCACATTAAGGATGCAGTCACCAAGGACCTTATGCATAAATTAAGAAATGTGGTTAATGATGATGACGTTCAACAAGCTTGTGATGAGGCTGGAATCAGCACCAAAGCCTATCAGGCTATTTTTCAACTCCTAAAGGATGCCCTCAAAGAACATGGCATTGTGGAAAACCTTTTTCCCGTTCCTCACAAGGTCAAGCTCGCAAAGAAGGCCACAAACGAAGATGTGTTCTCCCGCATTGGGACATACCTACACATTGAGGACACAATGCCAACTTCCCTTTATGCTTCGTGCGCAACAAAGACAAGGGGAAAAGGTAAGAAACAATCCATAAGACCTTCAAATAAGGGCTTTCCTTACACAATGTGGAACAATATTTTCGTGGATCTTAGAAGGCTTCAAGAAGCCATGCTTAGATTTTACGAGTTACCTGAAGAAGGTGACACACTTTACTTTTTTCTTTGGTATTATTCTTTTCATAGAAGCTGAAGTTTAAGGTCTTAGCACTATTTATTTTGTAGTGCTTGGCACAAAAGTCGCTTTTGTGCTGAAACTCGATGAGTGTCAAATAGTGAAAGGCCGAAGGTTAGAGAGGCTAAGTGTCACTCTAATGAATGAGGCCCTTCTGCAAACCAATCGAAGGGATTCAGTCGAGCCATATCCCACCCTATCTTTTAGCGTGCAATCAGAGAAAGACATTTGGTGGTTAGGTGCTATTGAGGTGCCCAAAGAGACCAATGGAGTACTTTCGTGGATTTTTGAGAGAACTCCATGGATCACAGAAGTAATACACTCCCAAATTGCAGGTGAGAAGTTGGAGATTGAGGGATTTGGTAGTTATGATGTGGAGTGGCACTTAGGTGGGGATTTGAAGACCATAAAGTGTTTGCTTGGCTGCAAACAAGGGGCTTCTTCTCTCATGCCTTGTCCATTTTGCACTCGAGGGTACAAAACTAATGGACAAAAATCACATAAGAGCACTGCAAAGGCCAGTTACATGCTTCCATGGCAAGGGCATGGAGAACAAGGGTTAGATTGTCATGATGTCGGAGATGAAGGTAGAGAATGGGAAGCGTCTATTCTGAGATGTCCCATGCTCAATGCCCCAGACCGTGATCAAAAGGACCACACTTGGAATCCAATCTTTCGATTTCCTCTATTGAATGTACATTTTTGTACATTACACGCATTCATGCGTATTTTTGATAGGCTATTGAAGCTCCACATTGACTATGCTTTCACAATGAAACCGTTGGAAAAGTCCCAGGAAGCGATCGAAAGAGTGGAGGTACTCTTGAATTCCATTGGCTGTCGTGGTGGAAATGTGTCTATAGTTGCTGCAAAGAACACAGGGGAGGCCCATGAAATTGCTCAACAAGTGTCAATGAGTGGACAAAAAGCTAGACACTTTTTGAAGAAAGTTTCCCAAGGAAAGCCAAGTCGATATGATGCTCAAAGCAGCTCCAACCAGCAGGCAGGTAACCTTTGGGAGCTTTGGAAGGAGTTATGCAAAGCTACTACTGACAATGATTCAAATGGCGAGCTTGCAAACAAGCGCAAGCAAGTTTGGGCCCATTTTGATAAAATGGTCAAGCTTATGAGCCTTAACAGCACAACAGAAGAACAATGGCAATCATTTCAAGAAGCTTTGGCGGATTTTACCAAGGTCTTCGCCCTTTCTTGGGGTGAAAATAACATCACACATTACATGGTAAGTCATTCATGGTGTATTCATTACAAGGGATTGTTTTTATTTACTAATGTGGATTGTTTGCTCATGTGAACAACATATCTTGTTTGCGCATGGTGCATTTTTTATGCACAAGTATGGATCGCTTGAAATTTTTAGCACTCAAGGCATGGAGAAGTCCCATTATCGAGCAAGGGGAGTGTACTTCAAAAATACTCGACATGGTGGTGGAATGGTGCAATCCAATTATTTGGAGGAGATGTTCAACTGGTTTTTTCGCACAACATTTGCTCGTAAGCTCACAATGGAGCGTGCGCGACAATCCAAGATTGCTATTGAAGTGCGCAAATGGAGTCGTCAAGAGCATAGCAACAAGTGGCAAATGTCGCAAGGTCCCACCAAGCATGCTGCATGGTGGCGATGCAGAGTGCGACAAGGATCAAAGTGGATACTGCGCGAGTCACTAAACGTGAACGTAGGGTCCAACTCTTAGCGACATGTTTATTTAATAAATAATACTTCTTTTAAAAAAATTAGTGTGAACAGGGCCCTTTTTAAATGGGCCCTTATAAATATTGCATGCTCTCATAAATCACTCATTTCTTAAGAACAGGTGAGCTCTTACCAACGAAATGGCGCGCACCAAACAAACCGCAAAAGAGCATCCGCCTGCCAACAAAAACACCCTCCAAGGATGTGAGAAGCCGTCATGGCTTAAAGGCACAAGAAAACGGCCACGAACACCTGGCCGTTCCAGGAACTCTTCTGGTAGTGGGCATGGTGGTAGGGCACGAGAGTCATCAAGGACTGTTGAATCTCCACCTCCTCAAGATATAACACCTAGAAAGAGAATGAAGCAACGTGCCCAGCGCTGGAGAGAAGCAGAGGGCCAGCAAACATCAGAGTCCGATAGGGAGCAGCCGTCGCGCCCCCAATCACAAGCAGGACCATCCAGGACTTGGGTGGTCAATACAGACACCGAATCAGAGAGTGAGCCACCATGGCTGCGAGAAAACATACCGCGCACACACCGGGTGGCTGTTGGGGGAAGACATTTCCTCAAGGCAAGGGAGCTCTCCCCACACGACAAGATCGGCAACCAAGGGAAGAGGAAGAATCAGAACAGGCTGCAGAACCAGCCCCTAAGCATGTAAACAGACGCAAGTCTAAGTTTTTCAAGAAGCCTTCACGCCGCCCGCCAGTAAATGTGCAAGTGCCCCCAAGACAACCGCAGCGGCGCCGAAAAATAGCAAGGGCATTTGCAGAAATCTGCCACTACCAGAAGACGACGGAGCTCTTGATTCGACGCGTCCCCTTTGCTCGCACTGTGAAGGAAGTGCTTCAAAGCTATGGAAATCAGTATAGAATGCAAGCAATAGCGCTAGAGGCTATTCAAGAAGCTGCTGAGGCCCACATCATTTCAGTGTTCGAAGATACCAACCTATGTGCCATTCATGCAAAGCGAGTGACAATACAGCCAAAAGATATGCAGCTTGCACGACGATTGCGATGAGACTTCGAGCATTAGCCGAAGTTACCCCTCTTTTTGTATTGCACACCCTTATCTTTGTAATGATTTGACTTTCCAATGACAATATGATCAACAGTTGTGTCTACTCTGTCTATTATCTTTGTAATTTCAAGTTATGTATGTAATTGTAGTCAATTTCAGTAAATTTGTGCATTTTAAGTAACCTTAGGGGTAGATAAGCCTACAAGGGGCAGAAAAAGGCCTGGCCACAAGGGCGCGCAAATGGCCCATCCAAAACTGATGGATGGGCCATTTGCGCGCCCTTGTGGCCAGGGCTTTTTCTGCCCCTTGTAGGCTTATCTACCCCCAAGGGTACTTAAAATAACCAAATTTACTAAAACCTATTGGTTTTGCATCAATATTTTATATGGATCCTTATGGACACCTTTTTTTGGTCATTTCAACCTTTGAATTCCTTATAGGATATCAAAACTAATAACATATTGTGAAACCAAGTGTCCAATGTAATTTGACTTTTTGGTGCAAGGGTGTAGTAGGTAGAGCTAAAGCAAGTGATAGTTTGCTGGAAACTTCATTTCATAATTGATTTGAGCTTTTCTAGTGTCCTTGAGTGTGAACATATACTGGAATTGCCATAAAAATGTTGCATTTAAATGAATGATGCAAAACCAATCCATTGCAATAAATTTGTGCTTTTTAAGTACCCTAGGGGGTAGATTGGCCTATAAGGGGCAAAAAAATGCCTGGCCACAAGGGCGCGCAAATGGCCCATCCAAAACTGATGGATGGGCCATTTGCGCGCCCTTGTGGCCAGGCCTTTTTCTGCCCCTTGTAAGCTTATCTACCCCCAAGGGTACTTAAAACAACCAAATTAACTAAAACCTATTGGTTTTGCATCAATATTTTATATGGATCTTTATGGACACCTTTTTTTGGTCATTTCAAGCTTTGAATTCCTTATAGGATATCAAAAAAAATAACATATTGGGAAACCAAGTGTCCAATGTAATTTGACTTTTTGGTGCAAGGGTGTAGTAGGTAGAACTAAAGCAAGTGATAGTTTGCTGGAAACTTCATTTCATAATTGATTTGAGCTTTTCTAGTGTCCTTGAGTGTGAACATATACTGGAATTGCCATAAAAAGGTTGCATTTAAATGAATGATGCAAAACCAATCCATTGCAATAAATTTGTGCTTTTTAAGTACCCTAGGGGGTAGATTGGCCTATAAGGGGCAAAAAAATGCATGGCCACAAGGGCGCGCAAATGGCCCATCCAAAACTGATGGATGGGCCATTTGCGCGCCCTTGTGGCCAGGCATTTTTTGCCCCTTATAGGCTAATCTAACCCCCTAGGGTACTTAAAAATCACAATTATACTCAAATTGATTGCAATTACATACCTTGAAATAACAAAGTCAAAAAACAATTCATATCACCAATTGAAACAATTTTCAAGATTGACAAATCAGATTGAAAAGAATTTGCAATATAGAGACAATTTCAAATATTTTTTATTCCTTTTAGCATGGTGATTTTACATCATGTATCTGAGGAGTTCAGAATTTTTTTGACCATTTTTTGGCGCCTATTTTGCGCGTAAGGCAACTCCCCAGTCAAGAGGGACTGCGCTATGGCATTTGGGTCAGTTGAGCCAATGGAAGCATGTATCCCTATCTGGGCAAGCACTTTACCACGAAAGCCAGTGCCAAACGCTGTGCATACAAGGGATCTACGCACTAGGAACACTTGATGCGCAGTTTGAGCAATGGTACTCAAACACAAAAACTTGCTCAAAGCTTTTAACGACCAAGTCATAAAATGGGCTTGGGGAATAGATTCATTATGGATAATGGCCACATCGCCAGGGGGGAGTTGTCCGAGGTAATGCGCAAGGGAAGCTTGAGGTCCAAAGCCCGTCCGCTTGCCACCCGTCCTTGCAGCAAAATCATCAACCTCCACAACATCCTGTCATAAACCGATGAAGGTTGAGAAAAAAGACAACAAAGGATAAAATAGTAACATGAAAATTAGGATACAGTTTACCTCCTGCTCCTTGTCATCCTCCTCCCTGTTGCCCTTTGCATCCAAGTCAATGGTCCCATGCACCACAGATACAAGCTTTGGATCATCAGATGGGAGGTTTCATAATGGCATAGGCATCCTAGCAGCCTCAACCTTGGCTTGCGTGGCTTGGAAATCTTCATCAGCCACGTGCAACTGCTCTGCTTCCAGGACCTCCGCACATACAACTGCAATAGTGTCAGCAACAGAGTCCCCATCTGGCAAGAGCTTGCTTTCTAGGGCATCTGGCGTATTGTCTAAGGGACATTTGCTGCTGTCGCATAGCACGCTCAAGCATTCATCCATGCGCATGCTTTTTCCAAATCATGCAGGAACACAAACTCCTCCTTATCCACTAACACTAAGGAGAAGCGGCTAATTTCTACCTCTGGGATAGCCACATCCGTCAATGGTAGTGGCACTGGAGTGTCACTAGGGCCAGCCGCAACTATGGATTTCTCAACCACTTCCTCAAGACCCCTAGGGTACTCGAGCTGGTGTGCTTTTCCTTCCGCTGCATGGTTCATGGGGATAACCTGCTGCTCCTTGGTGTCCTTGATAAAGGACCCAACTTGAAGGTGTGGTAAGCGGAGCTCCTCCAAATCAGGTTCCTCGCTCACCAAGAAGATAAATGTTGCGAGCCGAGAAAGGTACTCCACCCCCAACTTGCGCTTCTTGAGCGCTGACACCCCAGGGGCTTGCTCGTCCAAGTAATGGCCTGCATTGGTTGCAATTTCTTGGAATCGTTGCAAGCGCTTGGCGAATGGGCGATCACCTTTGTGTATATAGCGCAAAGGATCGCAATGCACCCAGATCCCTGCATGTGGGGGGATAGATACAGAATATTTTATGATGTGCTCCTCCATGAACGTAGAAATATCCTCAAATGCATCCATGTGAAGGGCAACTGTGGCGTCAAGGTCAGGGAGACGAGTAAAAAAGGTGTGGAGGTCCAACTTCCCTTTGTATTTGGTGTCCTCGAGGAAGAGGATGAAGCGTGACCAAGGGGTGGATGTGGGTACAGATGCAGAGGCTGTGGCAGCATCCATGTTTAGCCTGGGGTGTGGATAGAGAGTGGAGGAGCTCAGGAGTTGCAAAAGTGAAAATAGTGAATGAGTTAGGTGGCCCCCCTTTTATAATGTACCCTTTTTTTAAGACATTAAAAAAAAAGGCACTTTCACCAAAAAATGATTTCTCATCCCAATGCAAAAAATTATATTCAAAGGCATGATTTTCCGAAGCAAATCATGTTGATTACAGCGGGGATCAATATGAAAATTGCAAGAGTTACAAAGTTATAAGATCGATAGCATAGTTCCATCTATCCCCCAGTCCTCCTCGACCTTCAATTTGTCTTCCATTCTCTTCCCAATCTGCGGACATTCATTACAATAAGCATCTAATGATCGACAAACCATGATGTATTGAAAATGTGGTGGAAGGATTCTCACCTTGTGACCTTGTAAACGAAATTGTGCTTGTTGAAGGGCCTCAAAACCCATAATAACCAAATTTTCTCGAACATTACTGAGAGTCCAATGCTTGTTCACTTGGACTGCCTCCAAAGCATCGTTGGGCATCTTCACTGCAATGTCAAAGCTTGCAATAGCGCCCTCTACACTCTGTAAGGGAGTCCACACTCCAAGCTTGCACATCCAACGATCATAGTGAAATCGTATGTACAAGGAGGTGCGGGATTTCAAATAGCGCATTCCAATACCTGAAGCTCCAACCTTACAACGGTACCGGTCCCCGTTGTGCATGCCCTCCACAAAACCCCAGTCCTCTTCTAAAAGCCTTCCAATTCCTCGTAATACTCATCTTTACATACAAGCATTGTGGTAGTCTCCACAAATCCAAACTCTTTAAAAATGTGCACAAAACAATGAATAGGCAAACAACAGCTCAAGCCCACAGACCTAGAAGCTTTAAAGTATTTCAAAGAGTTTTGGACATCCATTATCATCTTTTGCTTGAAAGATGCTACCGACCACAAATCTGGGACCGGCCACTCCATACTTAATAAGGAAGTTACTTTGATGGGTTCAAGCGTTCCAAATGCTTGTGTAGAAGTAGGGACAATATAGGAGTGAGAATAGAAGAAAATCCTTCTTTGAACCAGTTTGGTTGGGCAAAGATGCGGGAACATTATTGCTCCAATATCCGCATGTATAGCATTGAATGTGCCGGAGAGACTATGTAGTGGCTGCTCCTTCACCAACGTGGATGGAAATATGACTATAAATGCATGACAAATGTTAAGTATGAATCCATAATAACATTACACTGTGATTTCACACATAGCTTTGTATTCTCAAAACATGTACTTACAATGTGTTGGAAATCGAGGTGGTTGTTGCAAGTGCATGGTTGACATTGAGAAAACATGTTGCACAATGGCTATGGTCCCCTTGTCTTTGCGGTTCTTGAAGCCAAGGAGCTTTCCTTTCCAATGAAGATCCAAGTTTGCACGATTCCGCACACGATGAGGGTTTCTTTCTGCTAGATCCAAGAATACCATATTTGGAGCAAAAATGCTTGAAGTTTTCTGATACAGGATGTGTTTGCTTATGTGGATACTATGCTGCTCCACTATTGGGGCAATTCCTTATTATTCCATTTGATCCTGGGAGCTATTAAAGAGCAACTTGCAAATTTAAGGATTTCATTTATTTTCCTGTATATCGGGTTACTTGGCAGTAGATTTGTTTTCCGATGTATCCTAAGACAGACATGTTTCTGGTTATATGATCAATAAGCTTACATGGCTAGCTTCCAGTTGACGTCTTGGACAATTGTTATCGTATCTTCACATCTTTTGAGATGGTTCTACTACCAGAACTTGAAGTAAAGGACTTGACGACCATTCCGTGTGCAGACAAAGTAAGGCATACTTGAGCTTGACAAGGTCCCTAAAGAGAGCTGATGGTCAAGCTGTGTGCATAAGTAACTGGAGCACTTGAGTTTGGCGGGGTTCACTAAACATATTTTTTTAATAATTGAAAGCTTTGGAGATACGACCACTACACTTCAAAAATTTGTGATGGGACAGCTACCAGATAATTGAGCTAGACTATTGATGTTATGATTTACACCTTCTTTTTGTTTTACATATCTTTATCAACTACGTGAGCTTGATGACAAGTAGCTTAAGGTATTTAAAGAAGATGCAGCTTGAAGACCGGTTGGCACAGACCGGAGGCTGTGCAGGTTCAGAGGGGGTGAATGTCGTGCCGCTCCGCTCCCATGACAAGAAAACGAGCAAAGGAATGCCAATTGAGAGTATTTGAATACTACATGATTAATCAACAGCTATAAGGGCTTGCTAACAAGCCAATTTTAAGCTAAAAGTATATCAGATGGGGCTCTAAGGAGTAGAAGATGTCTTGGTAATGCTAAACAATGAGTATGCTTGAAGTGGTCATAGCTGGGATTTGATTAATCACAGTTGAAGTGCTCAATTTGCTCTACCGGATTATCTTTGCGGCTCGTCGATTGGAGCTACGGTGAAGAAGTTATTGCAGTTTAATGTTCAAGTCGATTGCAGATCCGTACCGGATTGGGCAACTACAGCTAAGGTGACAAGATTGAAATGAATGCGTCGGGCTGAAGTGCTCAATTTCAGGAACATGTCGGTCTTTTCAGTTCATCAATCGGGGTTTCCATTGGCAAGATATGGCCAATTTATGTATCGCCGGGGGCCGGGTTTGAACCGCCCTGGTTGCCCTGATCAGTCACATTCATCTGGCTTAATGCAGTGCGGTGCCTGATGTGGTGTATGCCAAATGAGGGCCGATGCGGAGCCTTAATGGGTCAACTCTCCAAAAGCAATCAATTACACTTGCTTCGCAGGAAGATTCTATTCATGACGATATTGCTAATCGATGGCAATTGGTTTCAAGATTTTCTAATCTTTTCCTTTTTGACAATTGAGATCCTTTTTTGAGTGCTTAGCATGTGATTTGTCACAAAATACCTCGCAAAAGAAGGCAATTTACGCATTTCTCGAATTTACGACTGAATAATGGGGGTATTTTGAGCAAACTTCGATGCTTTGCACATGCCTTGACTTGACAGAGACGACACCTATCCTAAAATCTCGACAGTCTCCTACTCAAGCTCCGAGCCTCTGACTGTTACTGCTTGACGGCCTCTTTCAAGTTTGCCTTTATTTTCTTCGGTTAGGGAAAATCTACTTTTCTAGCCCTGTCTGTGCTCGACAGCTGCCTCTCTTCCAGTGTTTGGGAAAAATGTTTCTCAGCTTAACATTGTGTTGTTTTCAATTTCAAAAATGCTGGTTGAGGGCAAGGGGAAAAGGAGAAATTCTGCCCCAAAATAGACAAAAACAATGTAAAAACCTTAAAAAAATAACCAAAATTTTAAAATTTCCTCTTGACAAAATTAAGGAAAGGAATTTTGTACGTTCAAAAAAATGATTTTTCCCGAACACTTGGCCAACGCGTCTCTCCTTCTCTCTATCTTAACTGTGTTGTACCCTTATGCTAGAGAGAGAGAGAGAGAGAGGAAATAGGCCAAGGGGCAAAAGCTTAAATTTGGGTTTTCTAATGAGTCCCTAGAGAGAGGGGTTGGGCTGCGCGTGATGAGTCGCATTGCTTGCCTGTGTGTGAAAATGGCATAGAAGAGTTGGGTTGTGGCTAATTGCTTGTCGTCGGATCATCGTGCGCTTGCCATGTGGAGGTTTTGGGTGTTTGGGGGGTGGGGGGGAGGATGGGGGGGTGCCGGAATCTCTCCCCCTTATAGTATAGATAGATAGATAGACTCCTATTTGACAATTGAGATCCGTTTTAGAGTGCTTAACACGTACTTTGTCACAAATTACCTAACAAAAAAAAAAGGCAATTATGTCTAAAAGTAACGAAGCAATTCATCTCGAAAACCTATATAATCAACTCAAATTCTACTTTTAGCATCTTGAATTGATAGACAATCAGTCTTCTTATGAAAAGCTACAAATTTTTCAATTTTTAGAAATATTTAATCTCACAACCAAGGGTATCTTCGGAATTTTGGAAAATTTGAAGAGCATTTTCGAAATTTATGAAAAATCATTGGAAATATTTTGGTAATTGTTGAAATTTGAGGGGTATTTTGAGAATTCCCTTGGTAAAATTATTTTTCCCGAACACTTCATGATGCTTGCACGACCAACTGTTCATTAATGCATCGGTGATGACGCTCGCATTCGACAGTACACTGGATGGTGGCTTTGGCAGTGGACGTTTGATCTCCATTCCGAGCCATTTAATCTGCCGCTATAATACTAACTCTAGAGAGGGAGAGAGAGAGAGATGGCAGCACCTTGGAGGCGTCTGAGCTGACTCCCTGCGTTTGACTGTGGCCGAATGCAAGAGAGCATGACATCGTGAGATGAGAGCCTAGCTCAAGGCGGCTAGGTTTTTGGGGACTTGGGATGGGATGTTTGGGGGCTGGTTGTGGGTGATTTCGATCCCGAGAGCGCCGTCGAAAGGAGGTACACGCAGGACGGGTTGGAAATACCTCAGTCATGCACCCTCGCCTCTTGAGTCCTGACTCGACGCTCGAGTCCCGTCCACCCCTTGCAGCAAACGGTGCGTGGCACTACGTGCAAGCCCCATCACCGTGCAAGTTGAGCAAGCCATGAAGAGACACTGAGGTCGCATCCATTAAATCGACAGAGAAACCAACCCTCTCTCTCTCTCTCTCTCTCTTTCTTTTTTTTTTATCCCTGTGCTACGGTGCTTCAGAATGCACTCGCCGGATCATCGTGCGCTTACCATGTGGCAAGGGGAGAGCCGGAATCCCTCTCCCTTTTATTATAGCATAGCATAGACATAGATGAAAAATAAAGTGATCATATTTGGTTGTAACCAAATGGTTGTAACCAAAGAGTCCAGACTCCAAATATTATAAAGAAAGGCATACCTTGGGTAGCATCGATTGTTTTTGTTAGTTTGTTTAACATTTTTTTCATAAGGTATAAGGTAAACATTGTGAGCATGTCTATATATTGGGATATTCGCGTTAGATTACACATACCTCAAGTAACATTCAAATACTCTGTTGTTCATCATGGCCAAAGAGTGCAATTGACAACAGTGCAATTGGTTGACCAGTAGGCTTGAAGTACATATAACATATCTTCAATTTTTCAACATGAATACGCATTATTTGGCATGATCAATAGATTAATCATGCTTACCATCATGACTAAGCATTATTTGGCATGATAAATAAAGTGATCATATTTGGTTGACATACTATACTGGGTCTGCGAACGCTTTCTTTAATTAATTCGTCTGCAAGATTCGCTTGCGCCTTAACTCCCAAAAACAATATTTCGGTTGGTTCTGTTGCACGGGCCAGGTTGCCTGCAAGCGACCTCGTCTCCCCCTCTGGATGCAAGCCTCCCTGCAAGCAGGCCCTGCAACATGTTCTACCTGCGCTCCGTCTCCCCCTGTTGCGCGTGGCCCTCTCTGCAAGGAGCTCTTGCAGCATCTCCTCCCTGCGCCCTGTCCTCATGCTCTCGCCCCTACGTTGCCCTGCCCTGCATCTTCTTGCGTTCGAACAAGCTGCACGTAGCTGCAACAGACACACACACACACTCCCTGCGCACTCCTACCCTACGTGCTCTGCACGACGACAGAGAGATGGAGTAGGCATAGAGGCATGTCGCCTCGCCACACCCACACACAAACACACGCCTGCATCCTTGGACTTGTGCCGTCTGTCTCTTGCTCTCTCCCCTTGTCGGCGCGCGCATCTTGTCCCCCCTCCCACCTACAGTCACGAGAAATCGAACAAGTGCAGTCCCATTTGTCTACCTTCGTCTCTCTCTGTACACGTGCCACCCTCACGCTTTTCCTTGCTCCAAGGCACATCGACATCTCTGCAGATTCTAATTAATTGAGCTGCTTTCGAAAGTTAGGACCACATACTGGGTCTGTGAACGCTTTCTTTAATTATGCAAGATTCGCTTGCGCCTTAACTCCCAAAAACAACGTTTCGGTTGGATCCGTTGCACGCGCCAAGTTGCCTGCAAGTGACCTCGTCTCCCCCTCCTGGACGCGGGCCTCTCTGCAAGCAGGTCGTGCAACATCTCCTCCCTGCGCCCCGTCCTCATGCTCTCGCCCAACAGACAAACACACACACACTCCCTGCGCACTCCTACCCTACGTGCTCTGCACCACGACAGAGGGATGGAGCAGGCATAGAGGCCTGTCGCCTCGCCACACCCACACACAAACACACGCTTGCATCCCTGGACCTGTGCCGTCTGTCTCTTGCTCTCTCCCCTTGTCGGCGCACGCATCCTGTCCCCCCTCCCACCTGCAATCACGAGAAAATCGAACAAGTGCAATCCCATCTGTCTACCTCCGTCTCTCTCTGTACACGTGCCACCCTCACGCTTTTTCTTGCTCCAAGCCAGAGCGGCATCTCTACATATTCTAATTGATTGAGCTAATTAATTGAGCTGCTTTGGAAAATTAGGACCACATATTTGGTTGTACACCCAAGAGTCCAAATATTATAAAGAAAGGCATACCTTTGATGCTAACCATGATTATATGTTGGGATGTTCAAGTTAGATTACACATATCTCTGTGTTGTGTTGTACTGTGTTTGTACATCATGTTCAAAGACGACATTGAAAACTAGGCCAATAAAGATCAAGCTCTTAAACGTTAGGCTCCTTAGTGCCAATAGTCCATAGCATCTACTATGAGTGAAGTCCATATAACATATCTTTGATTTTCCAACATGAATACCCATTATTTGACATGATCAATAAATTGAATATCATGCTTGCCATCATGACTATGCATTCTTTGGCATGATCAATAAAGTGATCAGATTGGTTGTACACCCAAGAGTCCAAATATTATAAAGAAAGGCATCCCTTGGGTAGCATCCTTTGTTTTTGTTTGTTTGTTTTTTAGCATCTTTTTCATAAGGTAAACACTGCGGGCATGATGCTAACACGTAATCTGGAATACTTTGTTGTTCATCATGTTCAACAAGGACATTGAAAATCGTGCAAATGGTTGCCGCTCCTCAGGACTATATACACATGCACATTTAAGAAGCTCGTTCATGGGATCGACGACGCGGAACTGGGGTGCGATCAGCGAGACGATCTAAATTGTTCGCGTGGCGGGGCCGGGCTCGGGGTAGGAGGTAAACTCGGGCGGCGAATGGCGGGATGACGTGGCGTCGAGCGGTTGACGTGGCCTTAGGATGGGGGTGAAATGGCGACGGACGATCCACGTCGGCATTAATTATGACGGGGGGGGGAGGGGAAATCCGACGGGATCACCGCCATGATTTTGAAGTGGGGTGTGTCACCTCACCTCACCTTAGGCAGTGAGGGGAGCCTGCAGGTCGTCCCGCCATGTCGCCTGGGTTGCTTTCACTTTGCACCTTGTAGTACAGCTTGCAAGATGTGCGTTCAACATTGCCATCTCTGTTTTGGGGTTTGAGGGGGTGTTTCAGGGCATCGCGCAGGTCTGTCCAGGGGGTTTCAAGGGCATCGCGGGCAAGCGGGAGCTCTGTCCAGGATTGCGTAGAGATGGCAAGCAAGGCGAAGAAGGGAGGGAGGGGCGCCTACTCTACACCTCCGCCAAAGAAGCCTGCTGGAAGGGCTGGGGGGGAGCCAAAAAGCCGCCTGCGATGAGAGCCACGCGGTTGAGGGCGGGGCCAACGCCGCCTGAGGAGGTCAAAGAGGTGGGGGGGGGGAGCTCCTTCTTGCAGTGTCTCAGCCCGATGTTGTTCCGGAGCGTTCGCCGGTCAAGACAGCTGCTGTGACCGGGGAAAGGAAGAAGAAAGCGGGGAAAGGACCAAACAATGACGATGTTCCTCCATTGGCAGTTGTAGAACCGGAGCCATGCAAGCCTGCTGCTACTGTGACCAAGGAAGGGAAGAAGGGGGCTTTAAAGGCCCAACAGCCAGAACAAGTAAGATAGTTCCCAGGTTTATCTGTGAATGTTCGGGTTTATCTGTGGACGTTTGGGTTTACTTGTTCCAACGTATGCAGGGTTTGAAGATTGCAACGCGTCAGGGCCAAGATGCTCCTCTGTCGGTGGATGTACCTCGAGAGGCATGCCAAGGTGCTGTTTCGAAGAAAGCTCCAAAGGCCCCAAAGGAGATCCAACGCACAAAACAGGTAGGAATCTTCCTGTAGATGCCCGGGCTTATCTGTCATTGCCCAAAGATTTGTGTGGTTTAAGGGAGATTTGTGCCTGCTGTTAAGTGTTCACATGTGCAGGTTTTGAAGAGGGCAACGCCTTTGAAGATTGATGCTCCTCTGTCGGCGGATGTACCTCGCCTGCCGTGCCAAGGTGTTGCTTCAAAGAAGGCTCCAAAGGCCCCAAAGATTGCAACGCCTTTGAAGATTGCAATGCCACCGGGCCAAGATGCTCCTTTGTCGGCGGATGTACCTCGAGAGCAAGGCCAAGGCTCTAATTTGAAGAAGGCCTCAAAGGCCCCAAAGGTCCCAAAGGTCCCAAAGGAGGCCCAACCAACAAAACATGTAAGATTTGTGGAGGGTCAAGATGCTCCTCTGTCATCGGATGTACCTTAGGAGCCAGGCCAAGATGCTAGTTCGAAGAAGGCCTTGGCCCCAAAGGCCCCAAAGGCCCCAAAGAAGATCCAACCAACAAAACAGGTAGGAGAAATGCCTGGGTTTATCTGCCAGTGCCCGCGTATTGCTAGCTGTTAAGTGCTCCTAGGTGTTTAAGATGTGCAGGGTTTGAATCTGGTTAAAGGATCAGGCGCGTTGAAGGCTCAAAAAAGCGGCCAGTCAAAGGAGGTGAGCGGCACAGTGGGCACCCAACCAGGGTCTCCAAAGGCTCCTAAGGCTCCAAATGAGGACCAACAAACTAAACACGTAGAACTGTGCCCGGGTTTATCTGTCAGTGCCCGGGTGTTGTGCAATTGTTTTGAAAATTGTGTCAGCTATAAGGTGTTCATGGGTGGGAATGTGTGCAGGATATAATTGTGCCTGAAGGATCAAGTCCCTTGAAGGTTCAAAAGAGTGGTCAAGCAAAGAAGTTGAGTGGCACAACAGGCTCCGAGCCACCCAAGACACAGGTATGCAAAAAACGGCCCTAGGCAGACTATTGCAATGAAAGTGTGCCTTGCAAGTGTTTTTGGTCCTTGCACCCAGGTTTTTGTCTGAGTGCATTGTCATAGGTGAACAAGAGAAAGGCCAAGGCCGATGTGAAAGAGAAAGAAGGTATGGCGATCCTCGAGCAACAAAATCTGAAGAGGTTGAAGAGGATGAAAGAGGTGGAAGTCCGTGATCCCGTCGAGCGGAAACTTGTTGTTGATGAGGTAAGCCCCTCAAGTGTTGTGCAAGAAGCCGATGAATTGTTTTTTTTTAATCTTATGGTTTTCCTCTTCTTTGATAAAATGGTTAGGTCAAGGTGAAAGGGCACACGGGCAAGGGGCAGTTGGAGAAGGTGCCGGAGGTCAAGATTACTCTAAAGAGGGATGGTGTGAAGAATAAGGCTAAAAATCATGTGGAGAAGGGGCAAGAGGATGAAGGGCCGGCGGATAAGGCTCTTGCCCTTGTCGGCTCTTCAAAGCAGCCCAAGCTTCAAGTAAAGAGAGAAAAACAATCAGGGGCAAGTTGTACTACCTCCACAACTGTGGTAAGAACTCCCTAGGTTTATCTGTCACGGCATGGTGTGCATCTCTCTCTCTCTCTCTCTCTCTCTCTCTCTAGTATTCTTATTGCCCGGGTTTATCTGTCACGGCATGGTGTGAAACTCTCTCTCTCTCTCTCTCTCTCTCTCTCTCTCTCTCTCTCTCTCTAGTATTCTTATTGCCCGGGTTTATCTGTCACGGCATGGTGTGCAACTCTCTCTCTCTCTCTCTCTCTAGTATTCTTATTGCCTGGGTTTACCTGTCACAGCATGGTGTGCAACCCTCTCTGTCTAGTATTCTTATTGCCCGGGTTTATTTGTCACGGCATGGTGTGCAACTCTCTCTCTTTGTCTAGTATTTTTTATTGCCCGGGTTTATCTGTCACTGACTTGCTTTTCCTTTTGTATTATATTGGATGTAGACGCCTTATGTTGAGGTTATCAATGGGGGTAATTTGGTGAGGATTTGTCGGGCTGAACCACCATGTGCAAGTCGGAACACTCTCACGGAAAAGCGATCACGGATGATTCAACACTTAAAGAAAGTACATGGGCTGGATGTCTTCATCCCTCAAAGGCTCGGAGGGCAGCCTAGAGGGAGTGTCAACAACGACATGCCCAAGTCAAGTATATGAGATCAGGTACGGGCCCAACAACACTTTAAGGATGTGAGTCGAAAGTTTGCAGTAAATCGCAAGAGGATTGAGGAGAGAGCAAAGAATAGGGCAGCCCTCACTTGGGACGTTCTTCCGCGCAAGGCTCAAATGGCCATGAAGAAAGATACTTTTATCATGCAGTTTGTGGCCAACCACATGAAAATGATCAATCAAAAGGAAGAGGCAATGAAAAAGGATATCAAGAGTCATGTGGAGGAAGGCTACGAATCTAGGGTAAGTTCTATGGTCATTGAAGCCAACTTTACCATTTTAATCGGGTTTGTGTTTTTGTAAGTGCCCGGGTTTATGCTATGTCTGAGTTTAAATTAATATGTTTTATTGCAGCACCGGATCAAAGTGGGGACCTTGATTGTTCGTAGTGAGGAGATAAAAGCAGCGGGGGGAGTAGCGGAGGGAGTGATGACGATGGAGATGAGGATGACGAATCTAACCAGGATGGGAGTGGGGATGATGATCTCGATTATGGTAGCGATGGGGATGCCGATGATGACGATGGTGGGAGTGACATAAGTGGTGGCGGTGATGACATAAGTGGTGGGAGTGACATAAGTGGTGCCAATGATGACAATGGTGGGGGTGACACAAGTGGTGGCGGTGATGACATAAGTGGTGGAAGTGACATAAGTGGTGGCGGTGATGACGATGGTGGGGGTGACATAAGTGGTGGCGGTGATGATGGTGAGGATGATGGGACTGATGACGAGGATGACGGCGGTGGAAGTGGCAAAGGGGACAGTGAGGATGGCGCCCAAGATGTTAGTAATGACGAGGATGAGGCGCAAGAGATTTTATCTTCACCTGCAAGCATCCTTGCTTGAGATTGTTTTGAGTGACTATGTCGTTTGTATGATTTTTTTTAACATACTTATCAACTCTAACATGGAATGTGAACTTTTCATTCTCTCCTCGGCTTATGCTAGGTGGTTAAAACAATTCCGTGTTACAATTTTTTTGGGTTGACATGTTATCCACGTTTACATGTTCGCATGTTAAATTAAGTCTGGGTTTATGGATTGCCTTGGTTGATATGTGTACCGGGTTTACTTTATCGGTTATCAAATAAGTCTAGGTTTTACAAATTTCCTGGGTTGATATGTTGTCAGGGTTGACATGTTATTTGTATAGTGGTTTGCATTCATGGTTTATATGTTATTTGTATAGTGTGCTGCAAACTTAGAAAATGCTTTTTGTATGAACTTGCATCACATACTCATCAGCTTTAACATGCAATGTGTTGGCTTTCCCTTCTCTCTCTCTTGGCTTAAGCTATGAAGTTAATTTGCTTAATAGTTTGAATAGTGTGCCTTGGGTAGACATCCATGGTATATGTGAAAGCTTGTGAAGTGCGTAGATTTTGTGGTTGTATTTGCAAGCTGTCATTCAAGTTGTGTTGTTTGGTGTCATGGCAAATTCACCATATGGTTTGAAAGCCTCTCTCTCTCTCTCTCTCTATCTCTCTCTCTCTCTCTCTCTCTCTCTCTCACACACACACACACACACACACACGAAAACTCATCGAATGTTTTATGAGGCCTCATCGTGTTTTATGTTTTGGTGCGTTAGTCATGCATTTGGTTTTCCTTGGACAAGTTTCAAAAAAAACATTGACATTGCCATTGTGCCTAAGCTATTAGTAGTGGTAGTAGTATTAGTGCTCATAGTGAAAATCCACAATGATGATGGTAGAAAGAGGAAAGGAAGATGCTGCCAAGAGTATAAGACAATCATACTAGAAGGACAAATCTCTTCTCCACTTGCATCACGTACATTTCTACAACTAAACTATGTTGATAGTCTCTCTCTCTCTCTCTCTCTCTCTCTCTCTCTCTCTCTCTCTCTCTCTCTCTCTCTCTGTCTCTCTCTCTCTCTGTGTTTAGTCTAATATTAACATAAAAAATTATTATTGTATAACTTAGATCTAACTATATAGACACTGCAATCTCTATCAAAGTTGAGAAAAACTATACACCTAATAGTTGCACAAAAAATACAATCCTAAGAGGGCATCGAGAATGAACTGCCACATAAAGAGGTAGCCCATGGTGAATTAAAATAGGTATGGAATTAAGTGTATAAAGAAGAGGTATTGAAAATTATTTTAGGGAAGGTAATGAGTCAAAATTCTCCATCACAAGACAAGAAGTAGTGCCGATAGGTTGAGCAAAACCCAAAACAGGTATAAGGTTGATTGAAAGAAGACAAACAAAAAGCCTATCAAGTTGTACAAAGTAATAATAGTCCACTCCTTTACCACCATAATAATAAGTTTCAAACTTGCCTTATTGAGGTGAAAAGAGATGGTAGGTGATTGAGAGGTCCAAGAATAGTACAAATAACCAAACATGGGATACAGATAAACCCGGGCAAAACAGCAAGACAAGAGGCAGATGTTTACTGTTGAGTTTCAGGTGAAAAGATATGGTAGGTGATTTGAGAGGTCCAAAAATAGTTCAAATAACCAAACATGGGATACAGATAAACCCGGTCAAAACAGCAAGACAAGAGGAAGATGTTCACTGCTCAGCTTTAGGTGAAAAGATATGGTAGGTGATTGAGAGGTCCAAAAATAGTACAAATAACCAAACATGGTATACAGATAAACCCGGGCAAAACAACAAGACAAGAGGAACATGTTTACTGCTCAATTTTACAAAAGTACAATTTGATGAGCTTATGCCAATACTCCATGCATGGTTTCCCCATCATTCAACTTCAGATCAAACAAACACTCATCGTCATTGTTTGATCCACATACCACGAACGTAACAAGGCATTCATAATCATTAGACCCATGAAACAACAAGGCTTGTCGGCCTATCAATGCTCCTAGCTTTTCTTGAGCTCTTAGCCGTGGAGTCATAGGCAACAATGCATTGCAAGTGTGGCATGTATCGACCCCCTCCTCCACCAAGAAAGTCTTTGTGCAACAATGATGACAGTAAACCTGCCTTTGTGAATCAAACGGAACTCGCTTACGGCCCCTTTGATGCTTATGTCGCAAGGCACCCGTTTGTCTAGCACGCCATGTGGGCACCGTGATTTGCATTACTGCCCCTTTGATGCTTATGTCGCAAGGCACCCGTTTGTCTAGCACGCCATGTGGGCACCGTGATTTGCATATTTACTCCTTCTGGCCTAGGTTGGCCATGCCCAAGTCGAGTGGCGGTTACATGTGCCTGTACTTGTGTTACACTTCCCTTCTTTGGCAAATCAATCTCCATGGGTGCTCTTTTAGCAAAGAGTCCAACATATGCTGCTCGCACTTGCCCCACCAATGACAAGATCTTTGAGTCACTATATGATGGAATCCCCTCTTTAATGTGGTGCAAGAGTGATTTTACCTCGTCAATGCATTGGGTCAAAACTTGTGTTGGAGGAGGCCCTTGCCCATGTGCATCTCATGTGAGCTCTACATTGATGGTAGTATCCTCAAACTGTTCAGGATCGTGCTCCATGACTAGCTCTCGGGCTGTGTCAATGATGGGTAGAATATGGCATTAGAGAAAAGAAGTCCCTTAAGATGAGTCGCATTCCATACAGATGCTTGCAGTTGCTAAACCAATCTGGGCAGTCACAATATGCCGACTCTATACTAACTTGATACCATGTCCCTGTGGATGACATGCTCAAGACCTTAAATAAGAGTGCACCTTCATTGATAACTTGAATCGTCGATGGGTCATTTGCATATCTCCTTAAGATTTCTTCACCTCATGCAAGTCTTGTGGTTTGCAGCCGATCATTTCCATAAATGTTGTGCTTTCCAGAGTCAACTACACAAAATATACAGTGATCAGCCTCATAAGAAATCCATACACAGATAAACCCAGGCAACCATATAAACCTATACCATACTATAAACCCAGGCACAAATGCAAGTCTTCATGCAAACGAATTATCCTACTAGGCAGTCATAGAAAAACCCATTGCCTTTGCTTTGATTAATATGAAAAGAAAATATTATACCAATCTCTTGCTTCTGATGAAAGAACTCAATAGCAATGCCACTCATTCGTGTCCCAGTGTTGGAGTCACCCACCAGGGCATGCAATAGATCCAAGGCCGATTGATTGATCCTTGCATGTAGAAGCGTGTATTTCACATAATGCCATAGTCTCTCCGCCAAATTGGTAGTGTCCACATGCCCATGGAAATAAACGACCGTATTTTGTCCACATTCGTCACCAGATGCATGTCTTTGCGGCCCAACCATTGCAGATTTACCTTACAATATTAGGGTGGCCTTCACCTTCTATCAACAATTGGGCATACCGAGCCTCGAAGTTGTCCTTTGTACCACATTGCATTAGATTTTCCATTGATGCATATAGCGTTTCACTCATCTCCTTAGGAGCCTGCAAAAAGAAGTGGGCAGGCATATCAAGAAACATATACGAGATAATCTATAGTTCACCCATATCATCCCAGGCCCACACAGATAAGCTCTCACACACAGAAAAACCAAGGCACTGACAGATAAACCAAGGCACCAACAAATAAATCTAGGCATTGAGAGATAAACCCAGGCACCAACAAATAAATCCAAGCATTGACAGATAAACCCAGGCACTGACAGATAAACCCAGGCACTGACAGATAAACCTAGGCACTAACAAATAAACCCAAGCACTAAGAGATAAACCTCTGACATGCAGATAAACCCACGTACACATATACAAAACCATATTACAAACCTGTGGAAGCAAGTGCTCCACCATGCTTTCTTGGTATGGAACCAACATAGCAAGACAATACATGCAACTTGTTGAGTTGTCCCATCTTTTTCCACCTCCCAACAAGATTGATCAGCATGAACAACTTTATTGATGGCCAATAATGAAGTGATACACTTGTCAATCACCAATGCTCGAGGGCTAACGTTGTTCATTCTATGGAGACACAAGCCTCAGTGTCACTTGCAAAGCAATGCTTTATTGAGATGTTCCTACATCATGTGTGCACAACATAAACCACAAGGGTAAACCAATTCCATTTTGATTTGGCAATACGAATGCATAGAGTGGCATCCCAAAAAAATTTGTTTTGAATGTGGAGTCTATTGCCCAAGCATTGTTTGTTGAAAAACGCAAGCACATGCGGAGCATCCAATCATCCTGAATAATGAGTATGAATGGCCTTTCCATCTCATCGAAGGCATCCGGGTTGTAGGGTTGACAATAGAGAAATTTGTTTTGCTCTTTTAATTTTAGATCCTTCTGGTACATTGAAGACCAATCATCGCTTCCTAGCATCCCTAAACAAAAGAAGTCAATTAAACTCAAGTCTTAAATGAATTCGACAGATAAACCCATGCAAAATAATAAATAAACCCATGCACCACTCCAAAATAAACCCAGGCACCATGACAGATAATTCCATACAAACCTATGATTATCCTAGCAAGGAGACATTCAGGGCTTTATTTACCTTCAGATCGGAGCTGATATGCCATCATTTGAATTTCCTTTGGTATCATGAAGAATCTATGTGACACTTGCTCTATCGGCAATGCCATATTGAAGTGAAATAGCTCCTTGGAGACACTCATCTTTGCGACATGGCGACATGTTCCAACGTCAAATAAATCTTCCATGCATCGTTTCCTCACAGTAGGATGCAGGCAAGTGATAAAGATCCTCACGTGATCCCGGCACATGACCTTTGTGCCCAACATGAACCCTTATCCTTACACTTTCCTTTATATCATAGACACGTTGAATGACGATAGTAAACGGGCATCCACACTTCTTTGATGTGCGCAGTCTTCGATGATCGTGGCCCTTTCTTCGTGCCTCCCCATTGCGATGACACACAAGTTGAATGAAGCCCCTCGACGACCATGATTGCCGCTTTACCAATCTAGCCTTGTGCTTGATGGCAATAGCGTTGATCACATTTTGAATATCATCCATCGGCGTTGTATGTTCCTCAACACCACCTTCATCCTTGCCAGGACTCTTTTGTCTATCTTGTAAACCTGGGCAATTTTCTGTGGAAGTGGTGTCATGGCTCTCCAATTCCCCCAACCCGGGAAACGATGCACAAACACACAAGTCCAAAAACTCCTTCACATAAGCAAGTGGGATTCCATGCTGTCTAATACTTGTGCACCATGTACATGCAATGGATGCCATCGTTGCCCGCAAGCATAAATGGTCGTTTGAGTGGCATGCGGAAACAATGCTTTCCCAATCTTCTATACATGCAATCAACTTTCCATTCCCAATAACAAGACGGGAAGATCCACCTTGGTCAACTATTACGTGGAGTGAATCCCTCATTCTTGCTCATTTTTTCAAGTCTAGCACACCTCGCTTGTCATGGGCTTTGAGAGCACTTATGGTAATCGTTTGGCCACTTTCGATAGAATCTATCATAGCCCGTATGTTTGTCTATCAAAAGCAAAGTATCATCCGAAGCGCCAACCACCCCCCCCTCTGACTCGTTCCAAGCACCATCAAGCTCCCCAAAGCTCTCATTGCCTTGTAGCTGCAAAAGCAACCCATTCATATCCCACCCCCAAGGCCCCCCAACCGCTGCCCCTCCACTGGCGGAGGCGTGCATCTTTGTCAACACAAAACACCCGCCTGCGCCCCCTGTTCAGAAGCCCGGGTTTATCCTCACCCCTACACCTTCTTTGTTGCACGACCTTCCCCAATTCAAATATGAAACTTGCTCGCCACCCTGCCACCCCACCTTGCATGAAGCAATCCCTTTCGGCGCCCTAACTGACAATCATTGTCCGCGCACGAAAAGCCGCCCCGGCCACCCACCTGCCCCTTTATCCACGTGGCACCTCGTTGCTTGAGGCCATGTCACCCGCCCGGTGCCACGTCATCCCACCATTCGTCGCCCGGGTTTACCTCCTACCACGAGCCCGGCCCCGCCACGCGGACAATCCAAATCGTCTCGCCGATTGCACCCCAATTCCGTGCCATCGATCCCATGACCGAGCTTCTTAAATGTGCATGTGTATACAGTCCTGAGGTTCACCCCCACCTCAAATGACAAATATGTATCTGCGTGTGAGCCTAAGGAGGATCAAATCGTTGCATGATGAATTACCTCCTTGCATGTGGGGGGTACTTACCACAAGCCCCATTGTTGAAGCATATCATAATACACCATTCATTTATAGTATTTCAACAAGTGCATCACCATCGAAATCATTTCTTAAAACCTTGCTTGGCGAAAGCGATCAAGCAATTAAACCTTAGGCTCCTTAGTGCTAATAGTTCATAACATCTAAAGGCTTCAAGTACCTATAACATCTATCTATACTAAGGATAATGGGGGAGGGAATTCCGGCTCCCCCCCTGCCACGTGGCCTCACCTCCTGCATCCGGCTAGTCCCTACCAATGCCCCTCCCTATTGTTCCAAAAGACAGCGGCATCGTATGTGTGTGTGTGTGCCTCTGAGGACACCGTCGCATGAATTGGAGGGTAGACATTGACCAGGTAGAACCGGCCCCGGGCCCAAGCCCCATGAGAGAGAGAGAGAGAGAGAGAGAGAGAGAGAGAGAGAACGCCATTTGGGGCATCGTGCTAAACACACACACACACACACACACACACACACACACACACACACACAGAGAGAGAGAGAGAGAGAGAGAGCCATCTCTGGCTGCTGTTGCTGGAGTCTGGCATCTCGCGCTAGAGAGAGAGAGAGAGAGAGAGAGAGAGAGAGAGAGAAATTATGGGAAACTTACCAAAATAACACTCTAATTTGTGAAAATTTCAAAATACCCTTCCAATTTCAAAAATTGCCCCCAATATTTTGTCATTAATTCCCAAAGTACCCCGAAGTTTTTGAAATTGGCATGATATTAAGCTGAGACACATTTTTGGCCCGTACAGGAGGAGACAGAGAGAGAGAGAGAGAGAGAGAGAGAGAGAGAGAGAGAGAGAGAGAGAGAGAGGGTACTAATGAGACAAGTGTGCAAGTTTTCGGTGTGTGCCCCATGTAGCTCGACGATCACACAGGCATACAACGGGCGGGAGAGAGAGAGAGAGAGAGAGAGAGAGAGAGAGAGAGAGAGAGAGAGAGAGAGAGAGAGTTCTCGTGAGTGAATTCCCAAGGATGCACGGCATAGGGCAAGGGGAAAAGGAGAAATTCCACCCCAAAATAGAGAAAAATTGTAACTAGTCAAGACAATCGCGCGGCCTCATGCTCGCACAGTGTTTGGGAAAAATGTGTCTCAGCTTAATATCGTGCCGTTTTCAATTTCCGAAATGCCAGTTGAGCGCAAGGGGAAAAGGAGAAAGTATGCCCCAAAATAGAGAAAAATAGTGTAAAGACCTAAAAAAGTAACCTAATTTTCTAAATTTTACTCTTGGCAAATTCAAGGAAAGGCATTTTGTATGTTTGGAAAAAAATGCATGTTGGGGGCAACGGGAAAAGGAGAAATTCTACCCCAAAATAGAGAAAAATAACCTAATTTTTAAAATTTCCTCTTCACAAATTTAAGAAAGGGAATTTTGTATCAGTTTTTGGGAAAAATCTATCTCAGCTTAATATCGTGTTGTTTTCAATTCCTAAAATACATGTTGAGGGCAAGGGAAAACGGAGAAATTCCACCCCAAAATAGCAAAAAATAACTTGTTTTTTAAAATTTCCTCTTCGCAAATTCAAGAAAGGGAATTTTGTATGTTTGGGAAGATGGTTTCTCTCGAACACTAGGCGCAGGCAAGGGGAAAAGGAGAAATTCCACCCCAAAATAGAGAAAAATAGTGTAAAAATTTGAGAAAATTAATAACCTGTTTTTCAAAATTTCCTGTTCGCAAATTCAAGAAAGGGAATTTTGTATGTTTGGGAAGATGGTTTCTCTCGAACACTAGGCCCGGGCAAGTGGAAAAGGAGAAATTCCACCCCAAAATAGAGAAAAATAGTGTAAAAATTTGAGAAAATTCATAACCTGTTTTTCAAAATTTCCTGTTCGCAAATTCAAGAAAGGGAATTTTGTATGTTTGGGAAAATAGTTTGGTTTTTCTCGAATACTAGGCCTAGGCAAGGGGGAAAGGAGAAATTCCACCCCAAAATAGAGAAAAATAGTATAAAATTTTGAGAAAATAACCTGATTTTTTAAATTTCCTCTTCGCAAATTCAAGAAAGAAAGTTTTGTATGTTTGGGATTTTTTATTTTTGAACATTGGGCCCGGGCTGCTGGGGTCAAATTCAAGAAAGGGAATTTTGTATCGCTGTTTGGGAAAAATGTGTCTCAGCTTAATATCATGTTGTTTTCGATTCCAAAAATGTATGTTGAGGGCAAGGGGAAAAGGAGAATTTCCACCCCAAAATAGAGAAAAATAACATAATTTTGAAAATTTTCTCTTTGTGCAAATTCAAGAGAGGGAATTTTATATGTTTGGAAAAATATTTTTTCTCGAACACTAGGCCCGGGCAAGGGGAAAAGGAGAAATTCCACCCCAAAACAGAGAAAAATAGTGTAAAAAATTGAGAAAATAACCTGATTTTTAAAGATTTCCTCTTCGCAAATTCAAGAAAGGGAGTTTTGTATGTTTGGGAAAATAGTTTTTTACTGTTACCATATACATGTGGTAGTGATGTGTATGAACACACTAGGACCGCCGGGGCATTTTTTTCCCTCGTTAGGAGGTATTTTCCCCCGAGCATTGTGTATACGCCCATCACTCTAGGGCTATCTATCTTTTCATTGCACACTAAGAAACACTCTCTATTGTGTGCCTTGAGGTTCCTTCGTCTTCTCCAATCTGTGTGTGTTTCTCTGCAACCCTAATTCCAACAATTGGTATCAGAGCAGGTTACGTCCTCCAGGGCTTAGTCGCCAGCTGCTCCAGCACACGCCTGCTTACTTTCTCCGATTACAGTGAGGTTTGGCGAGCGTTCGCACATCGACAAATATTTTGGGTATACTCATAGAGCTCAGTCTGCTCAGATTTTTGATTCGGGCTCATTTCAGCCTTCGTTTCCACTACAGGCAGTACTGCATAGGCTATTTCGTTATTTTGTGCAGAATTTTTGTATGTGTCATTTTATGCATACAAGTGCCTTATAGTCTTCTACGGTTTGTGCTATATAGCACGTGTTGTTCCCACTCCGTTTCTCCTATTTTTGGGTAGTTTTCACATCAGGTGCAACATTTACCATGGCTGACAACAACAACACAGATGTGTTCAAGATGTTTGCTGCTAAGGACAGGTTGGATGGGGACAATTACTCTATGTGGGCTTATATGATGCAACATGTTCTTGTGTCAAAGGGCGTCTGGAATATTGTGCATGGCATTGATGTACGTCCTGGTTCTGAGGATGTAGGCGATGTTGAGGATGTTGCAAGTCTTGATGCAAGGATTACTACTCTTAGAGTTGTTTTGCCTATGGCAGAACAAGCTCGTTGGGATGTTAAGGATGCGTAGGCTCATGCATTGATTGAATTGTCTGTGAAGTGCACCATTGTTCCTCACATCCGTTCAACAAAATCTGCAAAACAGGCTTGGGATATTTTGGCTAGTCTTTATGCGAGTCGCAATGAGGCTAAAATTGCTTTGCTACGTAAAGAGTTGGAGTCAAAGATTATGCATGAGGAAGATGATATGGAGACTGTCCTTGCTGGTGTCAAGGATATCAATGAGCAACTTATTTCTGCAGGTGAAGTGATTTCAGACAGTTCCCTTGTGCAGAGTGTTCTTGATGTCTTACCAGATTCTTACCAGACTTTTGCTAGTACTTGGAGACTTATGACCCAAGGAAATCCTAAAGTTGTCAAGTTTGATGTATTATGCACATTGCTGTTGCAAGAGTCACTTTCCAGAAAAAACATGACTAGGCAGCGTGCAGTTGAACAGGCTTTTATTACTTCTCAAAGAAAGGGTGGTAGCAGCAATGCAGTCACTTCTCATGGTTCTGCTGTGAGTGGAAAAAATTCTGTTCCTAATGCTTCTGCTATTAGCAATTCGTCTGGAATTTCTGGTGATAAAGGCGTTTCCATTATTGTAAAGCTAATGATCACTTGATCAAGTCATGTCCTAAGTTGAAGGCCAAAGAGGCTAAGAAGAAAGAGGGTGGTTCCACTGCAAATGCTGGTTCCACTACAAATGCAACCATTGTTGAGTCTTCTGTAAAAGGAGACTGTGTTGCTGATGTTGATGCAGAATGGGCTTTTAGCGCAGAGTGCACTTACAATCCTGCTCTCCATGATGCATGCTTGTCAGTTGCTGCAGATTCACATGTATGGTATTTCAACTGTGGTTCTACAAAGCACATTACCTCACATCGTGAATTGTTCACCTCTCTCGAGTCTGTCCCTCATGCGAATTTAGTCACTTGTGCCAACAATGCCTCCTATCCGGTTCAGGGAGTTGGAAAGATCGTGCTTACTGCTGCAAATGGCAGTTCCTTCACACTTGTTGATCCACTTTATGTACCTGGGATCAAGAAGAATCTCTTGTCCGTATCCACACTTGCTAGACTTGGACTTGTAGTC
Organism: Adiantum capillus-veneris; assembly: GCF_014529385.1. Taxonomy (NCBI): domain Eukaryota; kingdom Viridiplantae; phylum Streptophyta; class Polypodiopsida; order Polypodiales; family Pteridaceae; genus Adiantum; species Adiantum capillus-veneris. The sequence continues at coordinate 42,077,660 of NC_140931.1, forward strand.
AAATTTGTGGATGACAGATGTACAGTTCATGATCTCAGTTTTGGTGATGAAATTGTTCCATCTGGCCTTTTGTGCCGTGGGCTGTATCAGCTCACTTTGTATGACAAGTGTGGAAAAAATTTGCAAATGCTGTTGCAGATTCAAGGGCTATTTCAAGTGCTAAACTTTGGCATGCACGTTTTGGTCATCTGAATTTTGTCAGTTTGCTGCGTGTGCAGAAATTTGATATGGTTGCTTCTTTGCTGCCTCTTGAAGCACCTATCAAACATGTTTGTGAAGGCTGTATTTTGGGTAAGATGCAGCGTTCCAAGTTTCCAAAGGATGGTTCAGTTCGGGCCACATGCAGGTTGCAGCTTGTGCATAGTGATGTTTTTGGGCCCATGCAAACTCTGTCCTTGGGCAATTACCTGTACTTCATGACTTTCATTGATGATTACTCCAGGCATGCATGGGTATTTTCGCTTAAAGCGAAGTCCGAAGTTTTTATGTGCTTCAAACAATTTCTGGCTATGGCTGAAAATGTCTCAAAATGTACTATGGGCACCCTCCATTCCGATCGAGGGGGGGAGTATATGTCTCATGAATTTAATGCATTTCTGGCTAGTCGTGAGATAAAACACCAATGTACAGTGCCTTATACACCTTAGCAAAATGGTGTTGCTGAGAGGAAAAACAGGTCACTGGCGGAAATGTCACGATGTATGGTCAAAAGTCAAGCTTTGCCACATTCTTTTTGGCTTGAGGCCATCATGTGTGCCACTTATGTACTAAATAGGTGTCCTACCAAAGCTTTGCAGTCTATTACTCCATATGAAGCATGGCATGATAGAAAGCCTTCTATTGAGCACATGCGTGTTTTTGGCTGTTTGGCATATGCTTTGGTGCCACAAGTGCATCGCAAAAAAATGGATGATAAGGCTGTCAAATGTATTTTTGTTGGTTATAGTGCTGAAAGCAAAGGTTACAGGTTGTATCATCCGCAAACAAAACGTATTTTGGTTTCAAGGGATGTAGTGTTTGTGGAAGATTCTGTTCAGCCCTTGTTGTCATGTACTAGAGCTGTAGAGTAATGTAAGATCACATGACATTTATGACACTTTGTTGCCTCTTTTCAGTAGTGGAAATAGGAATGTAAGTTCCAATGAGGCAAATGTACAGCCTATGGGGGTTTTGGAAAATGTTACACATCAGCCTATTATTGATGCAGATGTACATGATGTACTTGATGAGGAAAGGGATGAAAATGAGCACGCTAGAGGTATGCCAAAATGGTTGGTGCACACTTTGCGTGACACTAAATTGGATGCACCTTTGTCTAGTCGTACTCATTCAGGCTCTCGCCATGCATCTTATGCATCAGATTGTTATGCTTTGGCTGTGTCTAGCTTACATGATGTTGAGGAACCTCTGTCTTTTGATGAAGCATAGAATTCAAAAAATTGGATGGCTGCCATGCAATCAGAATATGATGCACTTATAGAAAATGACACATGGACTTTATGTGATTTGCCTCATGGCAAAAAGGCCATTGGTACAAAGTGGGTTTACAAGTTGAAACGGAAGCCGTATGGTCAGATCGATCGCCAAAAGGCTCGACTTGTTGCAAAGGGTTATGCACAGCAAAAAAGCATAGATTATGAAGAGACTTTTTCTCCCACTTGTCGTATGACTACTGTGCGTTTTCTATGTGCATTGGCAGCTCATTTTGGTTGGGATGTACATCAATCAAACATTGTTACTGCTTTCTCGAATGATGACATATTTGACGAAGTTTACGTAACGCAGCCTCGCGGTTTTGTCGTAAAAGGACAAGAGGACAAAGTGTGTAGATGTAAGAAGGCTTTGTATGGGTTGAAGCAATCTCCTCGTGCTTGGTATGAGAAAGCTGACACTCATTTGGTCAAACAATGCTTTCTTAACAGTCCAACAGAAAGCACATTGTATGTAAAGCGTGAGGGTGATGTACTTCTCATCGTGGTTCTTTATGTAGATGATTTGATGATCACTGGACCAAATGAGAGACATATTGCTGAATTTAAGGCTGATTTGAATGGTACTTTCAAGATGAAAAATTTGGGGCTGTTGCATCATTACTTGGATATACAATTTAAGTAGTGTGATGGTGGTATTGTCTTGTGTCAGAAAAGTTACATAGAGACATTGCTATGTAAGTTTGGACTTGAGGATTGCAAACCTATTGCCACTCCCATGGAAACAGGTTTAAAGTTGAATCTACATGATGCTGGTGATCCTGTTGATGTCACTCTCTACCAAACTGCTATTGGTTGCCTCATTTATGTATGCAACACGAGGCCAGATATTCAGTTTGCAGTCTCACAGGTCATCAGATTTATGCATAGCCCAGGGTCTAAGCATTGGCAAGCTGTCAAGAGGATTTTTCGCTACCTTAGTGGCACTTTACATCTTGGCTTGTTTTATCCCAAGGGGGGGGGTCATTGCTGCCAGACTTACATGCTTTTTTGGACTTAGATTGGGCTGGTTGTTTTGACACGCGAGTGTCCACAAGTGGTTTTTGTTTCATGCTTGGCAGTTCATGTATATCATGTTTGAGCAAGAAGCAGCCTACTGTGGCCACTTCGAGTTGTGAGGCTGAGTACAGGGAAGTCTTCACAGCTACAGTTGAGTGTGTATGGCTCAGACGCCTTATGGATGATTTGGGTATTGGACAGGACACTGCCAACACTATCTACAGTGACAGTCAGAGTGCATTGGCAGTTGCGAGGAACCCAGTTTTTCATGCTCGCACGAAGCACATTGAGGTGCATTACCACTATGTCAAGGAGAGGCTCTCAGCAGGAGAGATCAGCTTGGCTTATGTGCCAACACAGGACAACCTTGCAGATCTTTTCACAAAGGCATTGTTTCGTGAGAAGCTTGAAGCTTTCCGCAAAGCTTTGGGCTTACTCCCCTTTGTGGACTGATCATGTCCTCAGGGCATGGCACTTCCCTTTACTCATGTGCTAGCTCTCGTTCACCACATCACTCCAGGGGGGATTTGTTACCATATACATGTGGTAGTGATGTGTGGGAACACACTAGGACCGCCGGGGCATTTTTTCCCTCTTTAGGAGGTTTTTTTGCCTCGAGAATTGTATATACGCCCATCACTCTAGGGCTATCTATCTTTCCATTGCACACTAAGAAACACACTCTCTATTGTGTGCCTTGAGCTTCCTTCGTCTTCTCCAACCTTGGTGTCTTTCTCTGCAACCCTAATTCCAACATTTACGAACATTGGGCCGAGGCTGTTGGGGTCAAATTCAAGAAAGGGAATTTTGTATCAGTGTTTCGGAAAAATGTGTCTCAGCTTAATATTGTGTTGTTTTCGATTCCAAAAATGCATGTTGAGGGCGAGGGGAAAAGGAGAAGTTCCACCCCAAAATAGAGAAAAATAACCTAATTTTTAAAATTTCCTCTTCGCAAATTCAAGAAAGGGAATTTTGTATGTTTGGAAAAACAATTTTTCTCGAACACTGGGCTCGGGCAAGGGGAAAAGGAGAAATTCTCCCCCAAAATAGAGAAAAATAGTGTAAACATTTGAGAAAATAACTTGATTTTTTAAAATT